>NW_022983290.1:92647-137647 GCF_011762595.2 Tursiops truncatus | reverse complement strand
TGGTACCCATTCCACGGGTTTCAACTACCCAGGTTTAAGGTATTCTTCCTTCAGCTAAAACATGCATGTGGAACCTAGAGTATGATCAACCATGTGATCGGGAGACGTGTTCAAATATGTCTCAGTTTTCCGTACCCTGGTACTCGGGTGCAACATTCCAGACGCTTTACTAACACTCTCCCGACTTGGAGAGTCAGTCCCTTTAACCTCCTGTTTGGCCCAGTTTGCAATTTCTGCGGAAGATGAACAGGAATAGCGAGAACCAATGAGAGACTAGCTGGAGGTGTCTGGACGGGCAAATTTAACTCTCATTTCCCACCAGGAAGAGGAATTAACCAAAGGCTCAGCGTGCCGTGCCGGAACCAGATTAGGGCCTGAAGCCATCCTGCGGTGTTGCGGCCAGCTCACAAGAAAGCGAGTTGAAGAAAGGAGCTCAGGGGCACTGTAATTCACAAACCTGCAGAGTTATAAATGACAGCTATCGTCCAAAAATAGACTGAAGTAAGGCTGCCAAGAGGACTTGAAAGCGGGGCAGAATTGCAGGAAACCGATTTCAGGAGGTAGACTGGAATTGCATTGAAAGCATAGGAAAAGAGGCAGAACGTCCACAATGATGCACTTGGCCAAAAAGGGCGTATGCGTTTTTTCCTGAATATATTCAGGAAAAAACGCATACGCCCTTTTTGGCCAACCAAGCAAGCTTGCAAAGGAAATCTGCACTACAATGAAGTCTCACTTCCCCCCGGTCAAAAGGGCCATCTGAAAAAAGTGTAAAATCCAGAAAGGCAGGACAGGCCATGGAGAACTGGGAGCCTTGTTATGCTGATGGGCGGGATGTAAATTGCCAACAGACACTCGGGAGAAGTGTATGGTGTTTCCTGAAACATCTAAAAAACAAAGCAACAGAGCCTAGGGCACTTCCACTTATGGTCCTATAGCTTAGGGAAATTAAAATCAAAAAGACACAGCCACCCCAAAGTTTGGGAAGGCTCTGTTTACAAGAACCTCGTTTACAGTACAAGTTCAACATCGCAGAAAGTGAAAAATGGATAAAGAAGTTGTGGTATTTACTTACAAAGCAATATCACTCAGCAATGAAATCTATGTCATCAGGCCCTTAGCAGCACAATGAGTGGATTCAGGTATGATGATTCTAACTGAAATAAGTCACACAGAAAAAGAAACATCATAAGATATCAGTAATACACGGAATGTAAACTTGGCTACACAGGAACTGAATTACAGAACAGAACAGGGTCTCAAATTTAGAAAACCAACTTATGCTTGCTTAAGGGGAAAGGTGAGTTGGGGTGCTGCATAAAACCAGAGATTGAAATGAGCACAGATAAAGTTCCTTAAGCCAAATATGGAATAGACAAGAGCTACTCCTTGCTCAACGAAATGGACTCAACACCGCATATTAAACGCCTAAGAATGTACCTGACTAGTAAGTATCTTAAAACCTATGGATTGCTATGTCTCCGAAAGAGAATCAAGCATGTGTACAGGGGCATAAACGCAGCAGTGATAGGATTGGAGAGGTTCGGTGAGCAAATGAAGACCCTTTGAAGTCATATTGCATGGTACCCATTACACGGGTCTTCAACTACTCCAGGTTTAAGGTATTCTTCCTTCAGCTAAAACATGCATGTGGAACCCAGAGTATGATCAACCATGTGAATGGGAGACGTGTTCAAATATGTCTCAGTTTTCCTCCCCTGGTACTCGGGTGCAACATTCCAGACGCTTTACTAACACTCTCCCCACTTGGAGAGTCAGTCCCTTTAACCTCCTGTTTGGCCCAGTTTGCAATTTCTGCGGAAGATGAACAGGAATAGCGAGAACCAATGAGAGACTAGCTGGAGGTGTCTGGACGGGCAAATTTAACTCTCATTTCCCACCAGGAAGAGGAAATTAACCAAAGGCTCAGCGTGCCGTGCCGGAACCAGATTAGGGCCTGAAGCCATCCTGCGGTGTTGCGGCCAGCTCACAAGAAAGCGAGTTGAAGAAAGGAGCTCAGGGGCACTGTAATTCACAAACCTGCAGAGTTATAAATGACAGCTATCGTCCAAAAATAGACTGAAGTAAGGCTGCCAAGAGGACTTGAAAGCGGGGCAGAATTGCAGGAAACCGATTTCAGGAGGTAGACTGGAATTGCATTGAAAGCATAGGAAAAGAGGCAGAACGTCCACAATGATGCACTTGGCCAAAAAGGGCGTATGCGTTTTTTCCTGAATATATTCAGGAAAAAACGCATACGCCCTTTTTGGCCAACCAAGCAAGCTTGCAAAGGAAATCTGCACTACAATGAAGTCTCACTTCCCCCCGGTCAAAAGGGCCATCTGAAAAAAGTGTAAAATCCAGAAAGGCAGGACAGGCCATGGAGAACTGGGAGCCTTGTTATGCTGATGGGCGGGATGTAAATTGCCAACAACCACTCGGGAGAAGTGTATGGTGTTTCCTGAAACATCTAAAAAACAAAGCAACAGAGCCTAGGGCACTTCCACTTATGGTCCTATAGCTTAGGGAAATTAAAATCAAAAAGACACAGCCACCCCAAAGTTTGGGACGGCCTCTGTTTACAAGAACCTCGTTTACAGTACAAGTTCAACATCGCAGAAAGTGAAAAATGGATAAAGAAGTTGTGGTATTTACTTACAAAGCAATATCACTCAGCAATGAAATCTATGTCATCAGGCCCTTAGCAGCACAATGAGTGGATTCAGGTATGATGATTCTAACTGAAATAAGTCACACAGAAAAAGAAACATCATAAGATATCAGTAATACACGGAATGTAAACTTGGCTACACAGGAACTGAATTACAGAACAGAACAGGGTCTCAAATTTAGAAAACCAACTTATGCTTGCTTAAGGGGAAAGGTGAGTTGGGGTGCTGCATAAAACCAGAGATTGAAATGAGCACAGATAAAGTTCCTTAAGCCAAATATGGAATAGACAAGAGCTACTCCTTGCTCAACGAAATGGACTCAACACCGCATATTAAACGCCTAAGAATGTACCTGACTAGTAAGTATCTTAAAACCTATGGATTGCTATGTCTCCGAAAGAGAATCAAGCATGTGTACAGGGGCATAAACGCAGCAGTGATAGGATTGGAGAGGTTCGGTGAGCAAATGAAGACCCTTTGAAGTCATATTGCATGGTACCCATTCCACGGGTTTCAACTACCCAGGTTTAAGGTATTCTTCCTTCAGCTAAAACATGCATGTGGAACCTAGAGTATGATCAACCATGTGATCGGGAGACGTGTTCAAATATGTCTCAGTTTTCGTACCCTGGTACTCGGGTGCAACATTCCAGACGCTTTACTAACACTCTCCCCGACTTGGAGAGTCAGTCCCTTTAACCTCCTGTTTGGCCCAGTTTGCAATTTCTGCGGAAGATGAACAGGAATAGCGAGAACCAATGAGAGACTAGCTGGAGGTGTCTGGACGGGCAAATTTAACTCTCATTTCCCACCAGGAAGAGAAATTAACCAAAGGCTCAGCGTGCCGTGCCGGAACCAGATTAGGGCCTGAAGCCATCCTGCGGTGTTGCGGCCAGCTCACAAGAAAGCGAGTTGAAGAAAGGAGCTCAGGGGCACTGTAATTCACAAACC
Source organism: Tursiops truncatus (assembly GCF_011762595.2). Lineage (NCBI taxonomy): Eukaryota > Metazoa > Chordata > Mammalia > Artiodactyla > Delphinidae > Tursiops > Tursiops truncatus. Next base: position 134,024 of record NW_022983290.1, on the reverse strand, counting down.
TGCAGAGTTATAAATGACAGCTATCGTCCAAAAATAGACTGAAGTAAGGCTGCCAAGAGGACTTGAAAGCGGGGCAGAATTGCAGGAAACCGATTTCAGGAGGTAGACTGGAATTGCATTGAAAGCATAGGAAAAGAGGCAGAACGTCCACAATGATGCACTTGGCCAAAAAGGGCGTATGCGTTTTTTCCTGAATATATTCAGGAAAAAACGCATACGCCCTTTTTGGCCAACCAAGCAAGCTTGCAAAGGAAATCTGCACTACAATGAAGTCTCACTTCCCCCCGGTCAAAAGGGCCATCTGAAAAAAGTGTAAAATCCAGAAAGGCAGGACAGGCCATGGAGAACTGGGAGCCTTGTTATGCTGATGGGCGGGATGTAAATTGCCAACAGACACTCGGGAGAAGTGTATGGTGTTTCCTGAAACATCTAAAAAACAAAGCAACAGAGCCTAGGGCACTTCCACTTATGGTCCTATAGCTTAGGGAAATTAAAATCAAAAAGACACAGCCACCCCAAAGTTTGGGAACGGCCTCTGTTTACAAGAACCTCGTTTACAGTACAAGTTCAACATCGCAGAAAGTGAAAAATGGATAAAGAAGTTGTGGTATTTACTTACAAAGCAATATCACTCAGCAATGAAATCTATGTCATCAGGCCCTTAGCAGCACAATGAGTGGATTCAGGTATGATGATTCTAACTGAAATAAGTCACACAGAAAAAGAAACATCATAAGATATCAGTAATACACGGAATGTAAACTTGGCTACACAGGAACTGAATTACAGAACAGAACAGGGTCTCAAATTTAGAAAACCAACTTATGCTTGCTTAAGGGGAAAGGTGAGTTGGGGTGCTGCATAAAACCAGAGATTGAAATGAGCACAGATAAAGTTCCTTAAGCCAAATATGGAATAGACAAGAGCTACTCCTTGCTCAACGAAATGGACTCAACACCGCATATTAAACGCCTAAGAATGTACCTGACTAGTAAGTATCTTAAAACCTATGGATTGCTATGTCTCCGAAAGAGAATCAAGCATGTGTACAGGGGCATAAACGCAGCAGTGATAGGATTGGAGAGGTTCGGTGAGCAAATGAAGACCCTTTGAAGTCATATTGCATGGTACCCATTCCACGGGTCTTCAACTACTCCAGGTTTAAGGTATTCTTCCTTCAGCTAAAACATGCATGTGGAACCTAGAGTATGATCAACCATGTGATCGGGAGACGTGTTCAAATATGTCTCAGTTTTCGTACCCTGGTACTCGGGTGCAACATTCCAGACGCTTTACTAACACTCTCCCCACTTGGAGAGTCAGCGCCTTTAACCTCCTGTTTGGCCCAGTTTGCAATTTCTGCGGAAGATGAACAGGAATAGCGAGAACCAATGAGAGACTAGCTGGAGGTGTCTGGACGGGCAAATTTAACTCTCATTTCCCACCAGGAAGAGGAAATAACCAAAGGCTCAGCGTGCCGTGCCGGAACCAGATTAGGGCCTGAAGCCATCCTGCGGTGTTGCGGCCAGCTCACAAGAAAGCGAGTTGAAGAAAGGAGCTCAGGGGCACTGTAATTCACAAACCTGCAGAGTTATAAATGACAGCTATCGTCCAAAAATAGACTGAAGTAAGGCTGCCAAGAGGACTTGAAAGCGGGGCAGAATTGCAGGAAACCGATTTCAGGAGGTAGACTGGAATTGCATTGAAAGCATAGGAAAAGAGGCAGAACGTCCACAATGATGCACTTGGCCAAAAAGGGCGTATGCGTTTTTTCCTGAATATATTCAGGAAAAAACGCATACGCCCTTTTTGGCCAACCAAGCAAGCTTGCAAAGGAAATCTGCACTACAATGAAGTCTCACTTCCCCCCGGTCAAAAGGGCCATCTGAAAAAAGTGTAAAATCCAGAAAGGCAGGACAGGCCATGGAGAACTGGGAGCCTTGTTATGCTGATGGGCGGGATGTAAATTGCCAACAGACACTCGGGAGAAGTGTATGGTGTTTCCTGAAACATCTAAAAAACAAAGCAACAGAGCCTAGGGCACTTCCACTTATGGTCCTATAGCTTAGGGAAATTAAAATCAAAAAGACACAGCCACCCCAAAGTTTGGGATTGCCTCTGTTTACAAGAACCTCGTTTACAGTACAAGTTCAACATCGCAGAAAGTGAAAAATGGATAAAGAAGTTGTGGTATTTACTTACAAAGCAATATCACTCAGCAATGAAATCTATGTCATCAGGCCCTTAGCAGCACAATGAGTGGATTCAGGTATGATGATTCTAACTGAAATAAGTCACACAGAAAAAGAAACATCATAAGATATCAGTAATACACGGAATGTAAACTTGGCTACACAGGAACTGAATTACAGAACAGAACAGGGTCTCAAATTTAGAAAACCAACTTATGCTTGCTTAAGGGGAAAGGTGAGTTGGGGTGCTGCATAAAACCAGAGATTGAAATGAGCACAGATAAAGTTCCTTAAGCCAAATATGGAATAGACAAGAGCTACTCCTTGCTCAACGAAATGGACTCAACACCGCATATTAAACGCCTAAGAATGTACCTGACTAGTAAGTATCTTAAAACCTATGGATTGCTATGTCTCCGAAAGAGAATCAAGCATGTGTACAGGGGCATAAACGCAGCAGTGATAGGATTGGAGAGGTTCGGTGAGCAAATGAAGACCCTTTGAAGTCATATTGCATGGTACCCATTCCACGGGTTTCAACTACCCAGGTTTAAGGTATTCTTCCTTCAGCTAAAACATGCATGTGGAACCTAGAGTATGATCAACCATGTGATCGGGAGACGTGTTCAAATATGTCTCAGTTTTCCTACCCTGGTACTCGGGTGCAACATTCCAGACGCTTTACTAACACTCTCCCGACTTGGAGAGTCAGTCCCTTTAACCTCCTGTTTGGCCCAGTTTGCAATTTCTGCGGAAGATGAACAGGAATAGCGAGAACCAATGAGAGGATAGCTGGAGGTGTCTGGACGGGCAAATTTAACTCTCATTTCCCACCAGGAAGAGGAATTAACCAAAGGCTCAGCGTGCCGTGCCGGAACCAGATTAGGGCCTGAAGCCATCCTGCGGTGTTGCGGCCAGGTCACAAGAAAGCGAGTTGAAGAAAGGAGCTCAGGGGCACTGTAATTCACAAACCTGCAGAGTTATAAATGACAGCTATCGTCCAAAAATAGACTGAAGTAAGGCTGCCAAGAGGACTTGAAAGCGGTTTCCTGCAATTCTGCCCCGCTTTCAAGTCCTCTTGGCAGCCTTACTTCAGTCTATTTTTGGACGATAGCTGTCATTTATAACTCTGCAGGTTTGTGAATTACAGTGCCCCTGAGCTCCTTTCTTCAACTCGCTTTCTTGTGACCTGGCCGCAACACCGCAGGATGGCTTCAGGCCCTAATCTGGTTCCGGCACGGCACGCTGAGCCTTTGGTTAATTCCTCTTCCTGGTGGGAAATGAGAGTTAAATTTGCCCGTCCAGACACCTCCAGCTAGTCTCTCATTGGTTCTCGCTATTCCTGTTCATCTTCCGCAGAAATTGCAAACTGGGCCAAACAGGAGGTTAAAGGGACTGACTCTCCAAGTGGGGGAGAGTGTTAGTAAAGCGTCTGGAATGTTGCACCCGAGTACCAGGGGAGGAAAACTGAGACATATTTGAACACGTCTCCCGATCACATGGTTGATCATACTAGGGTTCCACATGCATGTTTTAGCTGAAGGAAGAATACCTTAAACCTGGAGAGTTGAGACCCGTGGAATGGGTACCATGCAATATGACTTCAAAGGGTCTTCATTTGCTCACCGAACCTCTCCAATCCTATCACTGCTGCGTTTATGCCCCTGTACACATGCTTGATTCTCTTTCGGAGACATAGCAATCCATAGGTTTTAAGATACTTACTAGTCAGGTACATTCTTAGGCGTTTAATATGCGGTGTTGAGTCCATTTCGTTGAGCAAGGAGTAGCTCTTGTCTATTCCATATTTGGCTTAAGGAACTTTATCTGTGCTCATTTCAATCTCTGGTTTTATGCAGCACCCCAACTCACCTTTACCCTTAAGCAAGCATAAGTTGGTTTTCTAAATTTGAGACCCTGTTCTGTTCTGTAATTCAGTTCCTGTGTAGCCAAGTTTACATTCCGTGTATTACTGATATCTTATGATGTTTCTTTTTCTGTGTGACTTATTTCAGTTAGAATCATCATACCTGAATCCACTCATTGTGCTGCTAAGGGCCTGATGACACAGATTTCATTGCTGAGTGATATTGCTTTGTAAGTAAATACCACAACTTCTTTATCCATTTTTCACTTTCTGCGATGTTGAACTTGTACTGTAAACGAGGTTCTTGTAAACAGAGCCGTTCCAAACTTTGGGGTGGCTGTGTCTTTTTGATTTTAATTTCCCTAAGCTATAGGACCATAAGTGGAAGTGCCCTAGGCTCTGTTGCTTTGTTTTTTAGATGTTTCAGGAAACACCATACACTTCTCCCGAGTGTCTGTTGGCAATTTACATCCCGCCCATCAGCATAACAAGGCTCCCAGTTCTCCATGGCCTGTCCTGCCTTTCTGGATTTTACACTTTTTTCAGATGGCCCTTTTGACCGGGGGGAAGTGAGACTTCATTGTAGTGCAGATTTCCTTTGCAAGCTTGCTTGGTTGGCCAAAAAGGGCGTATGCGTTTTTTCCTGAATATATTCAGGAAAAAACGCATACGCCCTTTTTGGCCAAGTGCATCATTGTGGACGTTCTGCCTCTTTTCCTATGCTTTCAATGCAATTCCAGTCTACCTCCTGAAATCGGTTTCCTGCAATTCTGCCCCGCTTTCAAGTCCTCTTGGCAGCCTTACTTCAGTCTATTTTTGGACGATAGCTGTCATTTATAACTCTGCAGGTTTGTGAATTACAGTGCCCCTGAGCTCCTTTCTTCAACTCGCTTTCTTGTGGCCTGGCCGCAACACCGCAGGATGGCTTCAGGCCCTAATCTGGTTCCGGCACGGCACGCTGAGCCTTTGGTTAATTCCTCTTCCTGGTGGGAAATGAGAGTTAAATTTGCCCGTCCAGACACCTCCAGCTAGTCTCTCATTGGTTCTCGCTATTCCTGTTCATCTTCCGCAGAAATTGCAAACTGGGCCAAACAGGAGGTTAAAGGGACTGACTCTCCAAGTGGGGGAGAGTGTTAGTAAAGCGTCTGGAATGTTGCACCCGAGTACCAGGGGAGGAAAACTGAGACATATTTGAACACGTCTCCCATTCACATGGTTGATCATACTCTGGGTTCCACATGCATGTTTTAGCTGAAGGAAGAATACCTTAAACCTGGAGAGTTGAGACCCGTGGAATGGGTACCATGCAATATGACTTCAAAGGGTCTTCATTTGCTCACCGAACCTCTCCAATCCTATCACTGCTGCGTTTATGCCCCTGTACACATGCTTGATTCTCTTTCGGAGACATAGCAATCCATAGGTTTTAAGATACTTACTAGTCAGGTACATTCTTAGGCGTTTAATATGCGGTGTTGAGTCCATTTCGTTGAGCAAGGAGTAGCTCTTGTCTATTCCATATTTGGCTTAAGGAACTTTATCTGTGCTCATTTCAATCTCTGGTTTTATGCAGCACCCCAACTCACCTTTACCCTTAAGCAAGCATAAGTTGGTTTTCTAAATTTGAGACCCTGTTCTGTTCTGTAATTCAGTTCCTGTGTAGCCAAGTTTACATTCCGTGTATTACTGATATCTTATGATGTTTCTTTTCTGTGTGACTTATTTCAGTTAGAATCATCATACCTGAATCCACTCATTGTGCTGCTAAGGGCCTGATGACATAGATTTCATTGCTGAGTGATATTGCTTTGTAAGTAAATACCACAACTTCTTTATCCATTTTTCACTTTCTGCGATGTTGAACTTGTACTGTAAACGAGGTTCTTGTAAACAGAGCCGTTCCAAACTTTGGGGTGGCTGTGTCTTTTTGATTTTAATTTCCCTAAGCTATAGGACCATAAGTGGAAGTGCCCTAGGCTCTGTTGCTTTGTTTTTTAGATGTTTCAGGAAACACCATACACTTCTCCCGAGTGGTTGTTGGCAATTTACATCCCGCCCATCAGCATAACAAGGCTCCCAGTTCTCCATGGCCTGTCCTGCCTTTCTGGATTTTACACTTTTTTCAGATGGCCCTTTTGACCGGGGGGAAGTGAGACTTCATTGTAGTGCAGATTTCCTTTGCAAGCTTGCTTGGTTGGCCAAAAAGGGCGTATGCGTTTTTTCCTGAATATATTCAGGAAAAAACGCATACGCCCTTTTTGGCCAAGTGCATCATTGTGGACGTTCTGCCTCTTTTCCTATGCTTTCAATGCAATTCCAGTCTACCTCCTGAAATCGGTTTCCTGCAATTCTGCCCCGCTTTCAAGTCCTCTTGGCAGCCTTACTTCAGTCTATTTTTGGACGATAGCTGTCATTTATAACTCTGCAGGTTTGTGAATTACAGTGCCCCTGAGCTCCTTTCTTCAACTCGCTTTCTTGTGAGCTGGCCGCAACACCGCAGGATGGCTTCAGGCCCTAATCTGGTTCCGGCACGGCACGCTGAGCCTTTGGTTATTTCCTCTTCCTGGTGGGAAATGAGAGTTAAATTTGCCCGTCCAGACACCTCCAGCTAGCCTCTCATTGGTTCTCGCTATTCCTGTTCATCTTCCGCAGAAATTGCAAACTGGGCCAAACAGGAGGTTAAAGGGACTGACTCTCCAAGTGGGGAGAGTGTTAGTAAAGCGTCTGGAATGTTGCACCCGAGTACCAGGGGAGGAAAACTGAGACATATTTGAACACGTCTCCCGATCACATGGTTGATCATACTCTGGGTTCCACATGCATGTTTTAGCTGAAGGAAGAATACCTTAAACCTGGAGAGTTGAGACCCGTGGAATGGGTACCATGCAATATGACTTCAAAGGGTCTTCATTTGCTCACCGAACCTCTCCAATCCTATCACTGCTGCGTTTATGCCCCTGTACACATGCTTGATTCTCTTTCGGAGACATAGCAATCCATAGGTTTTAAGATACTTACTAGTCAGGTACATTCTTAGGCGTTTAATATGCGGTGTTGAGTCCATTTCGTTGAGCAAGGAGTAGCTCTTGTCTATTCCATATTTGGCTTAAGGAACTTTATCTGTGCTCATTTCAATCTCTGGTTTTATGCAGCACCCCAACTCACCTTTACCCTTAAGCAAGCATAAGTTGGTTTTCTAAATTTGAGACCCTGTTCTGTTCTGTAATTCAGTTCCTGTGTAGCCAAGTTTACATTCCGTGTATTACTGATATCTTATGATGTTTCTTTTTCTGTGTGACTTATTTCAGTTAGAATCATCATACCTGAATCCACTCATTGTGCTGCTAAGGGCCTGATGACACTAGATTTCATTGCTGAGTGATATTGCTTTGTAAGTAAATACCACAACTTCTTTATCCATTTTTCACTTTCTGCGATGTTGAACTTGTACTGTAAACGAGGTTCTTGTAAACAGAGCCGTTCCAAACTTTGGGGTGGCTGTGTCTTTTTGATTTTAATTTCCCTAAGCTATAGGACCATAAGTGGAAGTGCCCTAGGCTCTGTTGCTTTGTTTTTTAGATGTTTCAGGAAACACCATACACTTCTCCCGAGTGTTGTTGGCAATTTACATCCCGCCCATCAGCATAACAAGGCTCCCAGTTCTCCATGGCCTGTCCTGCCTTTCTGGATTTTACACTTTTTTCAGATGGCCCTTTTGACCGGGGGGAAGTGAGACTTCATTGTAGTGCAGATTTCCTTTGCAAGCTTGCTTGGTTGGCCAAAAAGGGCGTATGCGTTTTTTCCTGAATATATTCAGGAAAAAACGCATACGCCCTTTTTGGCCAAGTGCATCATTGTGGACGTTCTGCCTCTTTTCCTATGCTTTCAATGCAATTCCAGTCTACCTCCTGAAATCGGTTTCCTGCAATTCTGCCCCGCTTTCAAGTCCTCTTGGCAGCCTTACTTCAGTCTATTTTTGGACGATAGCTGTCATTTATAACTCTGCAGGTTTGTGAATTACAGTGCCCCTGAGCTCCTTTCTTCAACTCGCTTTCTTGTGAGCCTGGCCGCAACACCGCAGGATGGCTTCAGGCCCTAATCTGGTTCCGGCCCGGCACGCTGAGCCTTTGGTAATTCCTCTTCCTGGTGGGAAATGAGAGTTAAATTTGCCCGTCCAGACACCTCCAGCTAGCCTCTCATTGGTTCTCGCTATTCCTGTTCATCTTCCGCAGAAATTGCAAACTGGGCCAAACAGGAGGTTAAAGGCACTGACTCTCCAAGTCGGGAGAGTGTTAGTAAAGCGTCTGGAATGTTGCACCCGAGTACCAGGGGAGGAAAACTGAGACATATTTGAACACGTCTCCCATTCACATGGTTGATCATACTCTGGGTTCCACATGCATGTTTTAGCTGAAGGAAGAATACCTTAAACCTGGAGAGTTGAGACCCGTGGAATGGGTACCATGCAATATGACTTCAAAGGGTCTTCATTTGCTCACCGAACCTCTCCAATCCTATCACTGCTGCGTTTATGCCCCTGTACACATGCTTGATTCTCTTTCGGAGACATAGCAATCCATAGGTTTTAAGATACTTACTAGTCAGGTACATTCTTAGGCGTTTAATATGCGGTGTTGAGTCCATTTCGTTGAGCAAGGAGTAGCTCTTGTCTATTCCATATTTGGCTTAAGGAACTTTATCTGTGCTCATTTCAATCTCTGGTTTTATGCAGCACCCCAACTCACCTTTACCCTTAAGCAAGCATAAGTTGGTTTTCTAAATTTGAGACCCTGTTCTGTTCTGTAATTCAGTTCCTGTGTAGCCAAGTTTACATTCCGTGTATTACTGATATCTTATGATGTTTCTTTTTCTGTGTGACTTATTTCAGTTAGAATCATCATACCTGAATCCACTCATTGTGCTGCTAAGGGCCTGATGACATAGATTTCATTGCTGAGTGATATTGCTTTGTAAGTAAATACCACAACTTCTTTATCCATTTTTCACTTTCTGCGATGTTGAACTTGTACTGTAAACGAGGTTCTTGTAAACAGAGCCGTTCCAAACTTTGGGGTGGCTGTGTCTTTTTGATTTTAATTTCCCTAAGCTATAGGACCATAAGTGGAAGTGCCCTAGGCTCTGTTGCTTTGTTTTTTAGATGTTTCAGGAAACACCATACACTTCTCCCGAGTGGTTGTTGGCAATTTACATCCCGCCCATCAGCATAACAAGGCTCCCAGTTCTCCATGGCCTGTCCTGCCTTTCTGGATTTTACACTTTTTTCAGATGGCCCTTTTGACCGGGGGGAAGTGAGACTTCATTGTAGTGCAGATTTCCTTTGCAAGCTTGCTTGGTTGGCCAAAAAGGGCGTATGCGTTTTTTCCTGAATATATTCAGGAAAAAACGCATACGCCCTTTTTGGCCAAGTGCATCATTGTGGACGTTCTGCCTCTTTTCCTATGCTTTCAATGCAATTCCAGTCTACCTCCTGAAATCGGTTTCCTGCAATTCTGCCCCGCTTTCAAGTCCTCTTGGCAGCCTTACATCAGTCTATTTTTGGACGATAGCTGTCATTTATAACTCTGCAGGTTTGTGAATTACAGTGCCCCTGAGCTCCTTTCTTCAACTCGCTTTCTTGTGAGCTGGCCGCAACACCGCAGGATGGCTTCAGGCCCTAATCTGGTTCCGGCACGGCACGCTGAGCCTTTGGTTAATTCCTCTTCCTGGTGGGAAATGAGAGTTAAATTTGCCCGTCCAGACACCTCCAGCTAGTCCTCTCATTGGTTCTCGCTATTCCTGTTCATCTTCCGCAGAAATTGCAAACTGGGCCAAACAGGAGGTTAAAGGGACTGACTCTCCAAGTCGGGAGAGTGTTAGTAAAGCGTCTGGAATGTTGCACCCGAGTACCAGGGGAGGAAAACTGAGACATATTTGAACACGTCTCCCGATCACATGGTTGATCATACTCTAGGTTCCACATGCATGTTTTAGCTGAAGGAAGAATACCTTAAACCTGGAGAGTTGAAACCCGTGGAATGGGTACCATGCAATATGACTTCAAAGGGTCTTCATTTGCTCACCGAACCTCTCCAATCCTATCACTGCTGCGTTTATGCCCCTGTACACATGCTTGATTCTCTTTCGGAGACATAGCAATCCATAGGTTTTAAGATACTTACTAGTCAGGTACATTCTTAGGCGTTTAATATGGGGTGTTGAGTCCATTTCGTTGAGCAAGGAGTAGCTCTTGTCTATTCCATATTTGGCTTAAGGAACTTTATCTGTGCTCATTTCAATCTCTGGTTTTATGCAGCACCCCAACTCACCTTTCCCCTTAAGCAAGCATAAGTTGGTTTTCTAAATTTGAGACCCTGTTCTGTTCTGTAATTCAGTTCCTGTGTAGCCAAGTTTACATTCCGTGTATTACTGATATCTTATGATGTTTCTTTTTCTGTGTGACTTATTTCAGTTAGAATCATCATACCTGAATCCACTCATTGTGCTGCTAAGGGCCTGATGACATAGATTTCATTGCTGAGTGATATTGCTTTGTAAGTAAATACCACAACTTCTTTATCCATTTTTCACTTTCTGCGATGTTGAACTTGTACTGTAAACGAGGTTCTTGTAAACAGAGCCGTTCCAAACTTTGGGGTGGCTGTGTCTTTTTGATTTTAATTTCCCTAAGCTATAGGACCATAAGTGGAAGTGCCCTAGGCTCTGTTGCTTTGTTTTTTAGATGTTTCAGGAAACACCATACACTTCTCCCGAGTGTCTGTTGGCAATTTACATCCCGCCCATCAGCATAACAAGGCTCCCAGTTCTCCATGGCCTGTCCTGCCTTTCTGGATTTTACACTTTTTCAGATGGCCCTTTTGACCGGGGGGAAGTGAGACTTCATTGTAGTGCAGATTTCCTTTGCAAGCTTGCTTGGTTGGCCAAAAAGGGCGTATGCGTTTTTTCCTGAATATATTCAGGAAAAAAACGCATACGCCCTTTTTGGCCAAGTGCATCATTGTGGACGTTCTGCCTCTTTTCCTATGCTTTCAATGCAATTCCAGTCTACCTCCTGAAATCGGTTTCCTGCAATTCTGCCCCGCTTTCAAGTCCTCTTGGCAGCCTTACTTCAGTCTATTTTTGGACGATAGCTGTCATTTATAACTCTGCAGGTTTGTGAATTACAGTGCCCCTGAGCTCCTTTCTTCAACTCGCTTTCTTGTGACCTGGCCGCAACACCGCAGGATGGCTTCAGGCCCTAATCTGGTTCCGGCACGGCACGCTGAGCCTTTGGTTAATTCCTCTTCCTGGTGGGAAATGAGAGTTAAATTTGCCCGTCCAGACACCTCCAGCTAGCCTCTCATTGGTTCTCGCTATTCCTGTTCATCTTCCGCAGAAATTGCAAACTGGGCCAAACAGGAGGTTAAAGGGACTGACTCTCCAAGTGGGGAGAGTGTTAGTAAAGCGTCTGGAATGTTGCACCCGAGTACCAGGGGAGGAAAACTGAGACATATTTGAACACGTCTCCCATTCACATGGTTGATCATACTCTGGGTTCCACATGCATGTTTTAGCTGAAGGAAGAATACCTTAAACCTGGGTAGTTGAAACCCGTGGAATGGGTACCATGCAATATGACTTCAAAGGGTCTTCATTTGCTCACCGAACCTCTCCAATCCTATCACTGCTGCGTTTATGCCCCTGTACACATGCTTGATTCTCTTTCGGAGACATAGCAATCCATAGGTTTTAAGATACTTACTAGTCAGGTACATTCTTAGGCGTTTAATATGCGGTGTTGAGTCCATTTCGTTGAGCAAGGAGTAGCTCTTGTCTATTCCATATTTGGCTTAAGGAACTTTATCTGTGCTCATTTCAATCTCTGGTTTTATGCAGCACCCCAACTCACCTTTCCCCTTAAGCAAGCATAAGTTGGTTTTCTAAATTTGAGACCCTGTTCTGTTCTGTAATTCAGTTCCTGTGTAGCCAAGTTTACATTCCGTGTATTACTGATATCTTATGATGTTTCTTTTTCTGTGTGACTTATTTCAGTTAGAATCATCATACCTGAATCCACTCATTGTGCTGCTAAGGGCCTGATGACATAGATTTCATTGCTGAGTGATATTGCTTTGTAAGTAAATACCACAACTTCTTTATCCATTTTTCACTTTCTGCGATGTTGAACTTGTACTGTAAACGAGGTTCTTGTAAACAGAGCCGTTCCAAACTTTGGGGTGGCTGTGTCTTTTTGATTTTAATTTCCCTAAGCTATAGGACCATAAGTGGAAGTGCCCTAGGCTCTGTTGCTTTGTTTTTTAGATGTTTCAGGAAACACCATACACTTCTCCCGAGTGGTTGTTGGCAATTTACATCCCGCCCATCAGCATAACAAGGCTCCCAGTTCTCCATGGCCTGTCCTGCCTTTCTGGATTTTACACTTTTTTCAGATGGCCCTTTTGACCGGGGGGAAGTGAGACTTCATTGTAGTGCAGATTTCCTTTGCAAGCTTGCTTGGTTGGCCAAAAAGGGCGTATGCGTTTTTTCCTGAATATATTCAGGAAAAAACGCATACGCCCTTTTTGGCCAAGTGCATCATTGTGGACGTTCTGCCTCTTTTCCTATGCTTTCAATGCAATTCCAGTCTACCTCCTGAAATCGGTTTCCTGCAATTCTGCCCCGCTTTCAAGTCCTCTTGGCAGCCTTACTTCAGTCTATTTTTGGACGATAGCTGTCATTTATAACTCTGCAGGTTTGTGAATTACAGTGCCCCTGAGCTCCTTTCTTCAACTCGCTTTCTTGTGAGCTGGCCGCAACACCGCAGGATGGCTTCAGGCCCTAATCTGGTTCCGGCACGGCACGCTGAGCCTTTGGTTATTCCTCTTCCTGGTGGGAAATGAGAGTTAAATTTGCCCGTCCAGACACCTCCAGCTAGCCTCTCATTGGTTCTCGCTATTCCTGTTCATCTTCCGCAGAAATTGCAAACTGGGCCAAACAGGAGGTTAAAGGCACTGACTCTCCAAGTGGGGAGAGTGTTAGTAAAGCGTCTGGAATGTTGCACCCGAGTACCAGGGGAGGAAAACTGAGACATATTTGAACACGTCTCCCGATCACATGGTTGATCATACTCTGGGTTCCACATGCATGTTTTAGCTGAAGGAAGAATACCTTAAACCTGGGTAGTTGAAGACCCGTGGAATGGGTACCATGCAATATGACTTCAAAGGGTCTTCATTTGCTCACCGAACCTCTCCAATCCTATCACTGCTGCGTTTATGCCCCTGTACACATGCTTGATTCTCTTTCGGAGACATAGCAATCCATAGGTTTTAAGATACTTACTAGTCAGGTACATTCTTAGGCGTTTAATATGCGGTGTTGAGTCCATTTCGTTGAGCAAGGAGTAGCTCTTGTCTATTCCATATTTGGCTTAAGGAACTTTATCTGTGCTCATTTCAATCTCTGGTTTTATGCAGCACCCCAACTCACCTTTCCCCTTAAGCAAGCATAAGTTGGTTTTCTAAATTTGAGACCCTGTTCTGTTCTGTAATTCAGTTCCTGTGTAGCCAAGTTTACATTCCGTGTATTACTGATATCTTATGATGTTTCTTTTTCTGTGTGACTTATTTCAGTTAGAATCATCATACCTGAATCCACTCATTGTGCTGCTAAGGGCCTGATGACATAGATTTCATTGCTGAGTGATATTGCTTTGTAAGTAAATACCACAACTTCTTTATCCATTTTTCACTTTCTGCGATGTTGAACTTGTACTGTAAACGAGGTTCTTGTAAACAGAGCCGTTCCAAACTTTGGGGTGGCTGTGTCTTTTTGATTTTAATTTCCCTAAGCTATAGGACCATAAGTGGAAGTGCCCTAGGCTCTGTTGCTTTGTTTTTTAGATGTTTCAGGAAACACCATACACTTCTCCCGAGTGGTTGTTGGCAATTTACATCCCGCCCATCAGCATAACAAGGCTCCCAGTTCTCCATGGCCTGTCCTGCCTTTCTGGATTTTACACTTTTTTCAGATGGCCCTTTTGACCGGGGGGAAGTGAGACTTCATTGTAGTGCAGATTTCCTTTGCAAGCTTGCTTGGTTGGCCAAAAAGGGCGTATGCGTTTTTTCCTGAATATATTCAGGAAAAAACGCATACGCCCTTTTTGGCCAAGTGCATCATTGTGGACGTTCTGCCTCTTTTCCTATGCTTTCAATGCAATTCCAGTCTACCTCCTGAAATCGGTTTCCTGCAATTCTGCCCCGCTTTCAAGTCCTCTTGGCAGCCTTACTTCAGTCTATTTTTGGACGATAGCTGTCATTTATAACTCTGCAGGTTTGTGAATTACAGTGCCCCTGAGCTCCTTTCTTCAACTCGCTTTCTTGTGACCTGGCCGCAACACCGCAGGATGGCTTCAGGCCCTAATCTGGTTCCGGCACGGCACGCTGAGCCTTTGGTTATTCCTCTTCCTGGTGGGAAATGAGAGTTAAATTTGCCCGTCCAGACACCTCCAGCTAGCCTCTCATTGGTTCTCGCTATTCCTGTTCATCTTCCGCAGAAATTGCAAACTGGGCCAAACAGGAGGTTAAAGGGACTGACTCTCCAAGTGGGGAGAGTGTTAGTAAAGCGTCTGGAATGTTGCACCCGAGTACCAGGGGAGGAAAACTGAGACATATTTGAACACGTCTCCCGATTCACATGGTTGATCATACTCTGGGTTCCACATGCATGTTTTAGCTGAAGGAAGAATACCTTAAACCTGGAGAGTTAAGACCCGTGGAATGGGTACCATGCAATATGACTTCAAAGGGTCTTCATTTGCTCACCGAACCTCTCCAATCCTATCACTGCTGCGTTTATGCCCCTGTACACATGCTTGATTCTCTTTCGGAGACATAGCAATCCATAGGTTTTAAGATACTTACTAGTCAGGTACATTCTTAGGCGTTTAATATGCGGTGTTGAGTCCATTTCGTTGAGCAAGGAGTAGCTCTTGTCTATTCCATATTTGGCTTAAGGAACTTTATCTGTGCTCATTTCAATCTCTGGTTTTATGCAGCACCCCAACTCACCTTTACCCTTAAGCAAGCATAAGTTGGTTTTCTAAATTTGAGACCCTGTTCTGTTCTGTAATTCAGTTCCTGTGTAGCCAAGTTTACATTCCGTGTATTACTGATATCTTATGATGTTTCTTTTTCTGTGTGACTTATTTCAGTTAGAATCATCATACCTGAATCCACTCATTGTGCTGCTAAGGGCCTGATGACATAGATTTCATTGCTGAGTGATATTGCTTTGTAAGTAAATACCACAACTTCTTTATCCATTTTTCACTTTCTGCGATGTTGAACTTGTACTGTAAACGAGGTTCTTGTAAACAGAGCCGTTCCAAACTTTGGGGTGGCTGTGTCTTTTTGATTTTAATTTCCCTAAGCTATAGGACCATAAGTGGAAGTGCCCTAGGCTCTGTTGCTTTGTTTTTTAGATGTTTCAGGAAACACCATACACTTCTCCCGAGTGTCTGTTGGCAATTTACATCCCGCCCATCAGCATAACAAGGCTCCCAGTTCTCCATGGCCTGTCCTGCCTTTCTGGATTTTACACTTTTTTCAGATGGCCCTTTTGACCGGGGGGAAGTGAGACTTCATTGTAGTGCAGATTTCCTTTGCAAGCTTGCTTGGTTGGCCAAAAAGGGCGTATGCGTTTTTTCCTGAATATATTCAGGAAAAAACGCATACGCCCTTTTTGGCCAAGTGCATCATTGTGGACGTTCTGCCTCTTTTCCTATGCTTTCAATGCAATTCCAGTCTACCTCCTGAAATCGGTTTCCTGCAATTCTGCCCCGCTTTCAAGTCCTCTTGGCAGCCTTACTTCAGTCTATTTTTGGACGATAGCTGTCATTTATAACTCTGCAGGTTTGTGAATTACAGTGCCCCTGAGCTCCTTTCTTCAACTCGCTTTCTTGTGACCTGGCCGCAACACCGCAGGATGGCTTCAGGCCCTAATCTGGTTCCGGCACGGCACGCTGAGCCTTTGGTTAATTCCTCTTCCTGGTGGGAAATGAGAGTTAAATTTGCCCGTCCAGACACCTCCAGCTAGTCTCTCATTGGTTCTCGCTATTCCTGTTCATCTTCCGCAGAAATTGCAAACTGGGCCAAACAGGAGGTTAAAGGGACTGACTCTCCAAGTCGGGAGAGTGTTAGTAAAGCGTCTGGAATGTTGCACCCGAGTACCAGGGGAGGAAAACTGAGACATATTTGAACACGTCTCCCGATCACATGGTTGATCATACTCTGGGTTCCACATGCATGTTTTAGCTGAAGGAAGAATACCTTAAACCTGGAGTAGTTGAGAACCCGTGGAATGGGTACCATGCAATATGACTTCAAAGGGTCTTCATTTGCTCACCGAACCTCTCCAATCCTATCACTGCTGCGTTTATGCCCCTGTACACATGCTTGATTCTCTTTCGGAGACATAGCAATCCATAGGTTTTAAGATACTTACTAGTCAGGTACATTCTTAGGCGTTTAATATGCGGTGTTGAGTCCATTTCGTTGAGCAAGGAGTAGCTCTTGTCTATTCCATATTTGGCTTAAGGAACTTTATCTGTGCTCATTTCAATCTCTGGTTTTATGCAGCACCCCAACTCACCTTTACCCTTAAGCAAGCATAAGTTGGTTTTCTAAATTTGAGACCCTGTTCTGTTCTGTAATTCAGTTCCTGTGTAGCCAAGTTTACATTCCGTGTATTACTGATATCTTATGATGTTTCTTTTTCTGTGTGACTTATTTCAGTTAGAATCATCATACCTGAATCCACTCATTGTGCTGCTAAGGGCCTGATGACATAGATTTCATTGCTGAGTGATATTGCATTTGTAAGTAAAGTACCACAACTTCTTTATCCATTTTTCACTTTCTGCGATGTTGAACTTGTACTGTAAACGAGGTTCTTGTAAACAGAGGCCGTCCAAACTTTGGGGTGGCTGTGTCTTTTTGATTTTAATTTCCCTAAGCTATAGGACCATAAGTGGAAGTGCCCTAGGCTCTGTTGCTTTGTTTTTTAGATGTTTCAGGAAACACCATACACTTCTCCCGAGTGTCTGTTGGCAATTTACATCCCGCCCATCAGCATAACAAGGCTCCCAGTTCTCCATGGCCTGTCCTGCCTTTCTGGATTTTACACTTTTTTCAGATGGCCCTTTTGACCGGGGGGAAGTGAGACTTCATTGTAGTGCAGATTTCCTTTGCAAGCTTGCTTGGTTGGCCAAAAAGGGCGTATGCGTTTTTTCCTGAATATATTCAGGAAAAAACGCATACGCCCTTTTTGGCCAAGTGCATCATTGTGGACGTTCTGCCTCTTTTCCTATGCTTTCAATGCAATTCCAGTCTACCTCCTGAAATCGGTTTCCTGCAATTCTGCCCCGCTTTCAAGTCCTCTTGGCAGCCTTACTTCAGTCTATTTTTGGACGATAGCTGTCATTTATAACTCTGCAGGTTTGTGAATTACAGTGCCCCTGAGCTCCTTTCTTCAACTCGCTTTCTTGTGACCTGGCCGCAACACCGCAGGATGGCTTCAGGCCCTAATCTGGTTCCGGCACGGCACGCTGAGCCTTTGGTTAATTCCTCTTCCTGGTGGGAAATGAGAGTTAAATTTGCCCGTCCAGACACCTCCAGCTAGTCCTCTCATTGGTTCTCGCTATTCCTGTTCATCTTCCGCAGAAATTGCAAACTGGGCCAAACAGGAGGTTAAAGGGACTGACTCTCCAAGTCGGGGAGAGTGTTAGTAAAGCGTCTGGAATGTTGCACCCGAGTACCAGGGGAGGAAAACTGAGACATATTTGAACACGTCTCCCGATCACATGGTTGATCATACTCTGGGTTCCACATGCATGTTTTAGCTGAAGGAAGAATACCTTAAACCTGGGTAGTTGAAGACCCGTGGAATGGGTACCATGCAATATGACTTCAAAGGGTCTTCATTTGCTCACCGAACCTCTCCAATCCTATCACTGCTGCGTTTATGCCCCTGTACACATGCTTGATTCTCTTTCGGAGACATAGCAATCCATAGGTTTTAAGATACTTACTAGTCAGGTACATTCTTAGGCGTTTAATATGCGGTGTTGAGTCCATTTCGTTGAGCAAGGAGTAGCTCTTGTCTATTCCATATTTGGCTTAAGGAACTTTATCTGTGCTCATTTCAATCTCTGGTTTTATGCAGCACCCCAACTCACCTTTCCCCTTAAGCAAGCATAAGTTGGTTTTCTAAATTTGAGACCCTGTTCTGTTCTGTAATTCAGTTCCTGTGTAGCCAAGTTTACATTCCGTGTATTACTGATATCTTATGATGTTTCTTTTTCTGTGTGACTTATTTCAGTTAGAATCATCATACCTGAATCCACTCATTGTGCTGCTAAGGGCCTGATGACATAGATTTCATTGCTGAGTGATATTGCTTTGTAAGTAAATACCACAACTTCTTTATCCATTTTTCACTTTCTGCGATGTTGAACTTGTACTGTAAACGAGGTTCTTGTAAACAGAGGCCGTTCCAAACTTTGGGGTGGCTGTGTCTTTTTGATTTTAATTTCCCTAAGCTATAGGACCATAAGTGGAAGTGCCCTAGGCTCTGTTGCTTTGTTTTTAGATGTTTCAGGAAACACCATACACTTCTCCCGAGTGTCTGTTGGCAATTTACATCCCGCCCATCAGCATAACAAGGCTCCCAGTTCTCCATGGCCTGTCCTGCCTTTCTGGATTTTACACTTTTTTCAGATGGCCCTTTTGACCGGGGGGAAGTGAGACTTCATTGTAGTGCAGATTTCCTTTGCAAGCTTGCTTGGTTGGCCAAAAAGGGCGTATGCGTTTTTTCCTGAATATATTCAGGAAAAAACGCATACGCCCTTTTTGGCCAAGTGCATCATTGTGGACGTTCTGCCTCTTTTCCTATGCTTTCAATGCAATTCCAGTCTACCTCCTGAAATCGGTTTCCTGCAATTCTGCCCCGCTTTCAAGTCCTCTTGGCAGCCTTACTTCAGTCTATTTTTGGACGATAGCTGTCATTTATAACTCTGCAGGTTTGTGAATTACAGTGCCCCTGAGCTCCTTTCTTCAACTCGCTTTCTTGTGACCTGGCCGCAACACCGCAGGATGGCTTCAGGCCCTAATCTGGTTCCGGCACGGCACGCTGAGCCTTTGGTTAATTCCTCTTCCTGGTGGGAAATGAGAGTTAAATTTGCCCGTCCAGACACCTCCAGCTAGTCCTCTCATTGGTTCTCGCTATTCCTGTTCATCTTCCGCAGAAATTGCAAACTGGGCCAAACAGGAGGTTAAAGGGACTGACTCTCCAAGTGGGGAGAGTGTTAGTAAAGCGTCTGGAATGTTGCACCCGAGTACCAGGGGAGGAAAACTGAGACATATTTGAACACGTCTCCCGATCACATGGTTGATCATACTCTAGGGTTCCACATGCATGTTTTAGCTGAAGGAAGAATACCTTAAACCTGGGTAGTTGAAACCCGTGGAATGGGTACCATGCAATATGACTTCAAAGGGTCTTCATTTGCTCACCGAACCTCTCCAATCCTATCACTGCTGCGTTTATGCCCCTGTACACATGCTTGATTCTCTTTCGGAGACATAGCAATCCATAGGTTTTAAGATACTTACTAGTCAGGTACATTCTTAGGCGTTTAATATGCGGTGTTGAGTCCATTTCGTTGAGCAAGGAGTAGCTCTTGTCTATTCCATATTTGGCTTAAGGAACTTTATCTGTGCTCATTTCAATCTCTGGTTTTATGCAGCACCCCAACTCACCTTTCCCCTTAAGCAAGCATAAGTTGGTTTTCTAAATTTGAGACCCTGTTCTGTTCTGTAATTCAGTTCCTGTGTAGCCAAGTTTACATTCCGTGTATTACTGATATCTTATGATGTTTCTTTTTCTGTGTGACTTATTTCAGTTAGAATCATCATACCTGAATCCACTCATTGTGCTGCTAAGGGCCTGATGACATAGATTTCATTGCTGAGTGATATTGCTTTGTAAGTAAATACCACAACTTCTTTATCCATTTTTCACTTTCTGCGATGTTGAACTTGTACTGTAAACGAGGTTCTTGTAAACAGAGCCGTTCCAAACTTTGGGGTGGCTGTGTCTTTTTGATTTTAATTTCCCTAAGCTATAGGACCATAAGTGGAAGTGCCCTAGGCTCTGTTGCTTTGTTTTTTAGATGTTTCAGGAAACACCATACACTTCTCCCGAGTGGTTGTTGGCAATTTACATCCCGCCCATCAGCATAACAAGGCTCCCAGTTCTCCATGGCCTGTCCTGCCTTTCTGGATTTTACACTTTTTTCAGATGGCCCTTTTGACCGGGGGGAAGTGAGACTTCATTGTAGTGCAGATTTCCTTTGCAAGCTTGCTTGGTTGGCCAAAAAGGGCGTATGCGTTTTTTCCTGAATATATTCAGGAAAAAACGCATACGCCCTTTTTGGCCAAGTGCATCATTGTGGACGTTCTGCCTCTTTTCCTATGCTTTCAATGCAATTCCAGTCTACCTCCTGAAATCGGTTTCCTGCAATTCTGCCCCGCTTTCAAGTCCTCTTGGCAGCCTTACTTCAGTCTATTTTTGGACGATAGCTGTCATTTATAACTCTGCAGGTTTGTGAATTACAGTGCCCCTGAGCTCCTTTCTTCAACTCGCTTTCTTGTGAGCTGGCCGCAACACCGCAGGATGGCTTCAGGCCCTAATCTGGTTCCGGCACGGCACGCTGAGCCTTTGGTTAATTCCTCTTCCTGGTGGGAAATGAGAGTTAAATTTGCCCGTCCAGACACCTCCAGCTAGTCCTCTCATTGGTTCTCGCTATTCCTGTTCATCTTCCGCAGAAATTGCAAACTGGGCCAAACAGGAGGTTAAAGGGACTGACTCTCCAAGTCGGGAGAGTGTTAGTAAAGCGTCTGGAATGTTGCACCCGAGTACCAGGGGAGGAAAACTGAGACATATTTGAACACGTCTCCCATTCACATGGTTGATCATACTCTGGGTTCCACATGCATGTTTTAGCTGAAGGAAGAATACCTTAAACCTGGGTAGTTGAAACCCGTGGAATGGGTACCATGCAATATGACTTCAAAGGGTCTTCATTTGCTCACCGAACCTCTCCAATCCTATCACTGCTGCGTTTATGCCCCTGTACACATGCTTGATTCTCTTTCGGAGACATAGCAATCCATAGGTTTTAAGATACTTACTAGTCAGGTACATTCTTAGGCGTTTAATATGCGGTGTTGAGTCCATTTCGTTGAGCAAGGAGTAGCTCTTGTCTATTCCATATTTGGCTTAAGGAACTTTATCTGTGCTCATTTCAATCTCTGGTTTTATGCAGCACCCCAACTCACCTTTCCCCTTAAGCAAGCATAAGTTGGTTTTCTAAATTTGAGACCCTGTTCTGTTCTGTAATTCAGTTCCTGTGTAGCCAAGTTTACATTCCGTGTATTACTGATATCTTATGATGTTTCTTTTTCTGTGTGACTTATTTCAGTTAGAATCATCAGACCTGAATCCACTCATTGTGCTGCTAAGGGCCTGATGACATAGATTTCATTGCTGAGTGATACTGCATTGTACGTAAGTACCACAACTTCTTTATCCATTTTTCACTTTCTGCGATGTTGAACTTGTACTGTAAACGAGGTTCTTGTAAACAGAGCCGTCCCAAACTTTGGGGTGGCTGTGTCTTTTTGATTTTAATTTCCCTAAGCTATAGGACCATAAGTGGAAGTGCCCTAGGCTCTGTTGCTTTGTTTTTTAGATGTTTCAGGAAACACCATACACTTCTCCCGAGTGTCTGTTGGCAATTTACATCCCGCCCATCAGCATAACAAGGCTCCCAGTTCTCCATGGCCTGTCCTGCCTTTCTGGATTTTACACTTTTTTCAGATGGCCCTTTTGACCGGGGGGAAGTGAGACTTCATTGTAGTGCAGATTTCCTTTGCAAGCTTGCTTGGTTGGCCAAAAAGGGCGTATGCGTTTTTTCCTGAATATATTCAGGAAAAAACGCATACGCCCTTTTTGGCCAAGTGCATCATTGTGGACGTTCTGCCTCTTTTCCTATGCTTTCAATGCAATTCCAGTCTACCTCCTGAAATCGGTTTCCTGCAATTCTGCCCCGCTTTCAAGTCCTCTTGGCAGCCTTACTTCAGTCTATTTTTGGACGATAGCTGTCATTTATAACTCTGCAGGTTTGTGAATTACAGTGCCCCTGAGCTCCTTTCTTCAACTCGCTTTCTTGTGAGCTGGCCGCAACACCGCAGGATGGCTTCAGGCCCTAATCTGGTTCCGGCACGGCACGCTGAGCCTTTGGTTAATTCCTCTTCCTGGTGGGAAATGAGAGTTAAATTTGCCCGTCCAGACACCTCCAGCTATCCTCTCATTGGTTCTCGCTATTCCTGTTCATCTTCCGCAGAAATTGCAAACTGGGCCAAACAGGAGGTTAAAGGCGACTGACTCTCCAAGTGGGGAGAGTGTTAGTAAAGCGTCTGGAATGTTGCACCCGAGTACCAGGGGAGGAAAACTGAGACATATTTGAACACGTCTCCCGATCACATGGTTGATCATACTCTGGGTTCCACATGCATGTTTTAGCTGAAGGAAGAATACCTTAAAACTGGAGAGTTGAAACCCGTGGAATGGGTACCATGCAATATGACTTCAAAGGGTCTTCATTTGCTCACCGAACCTCTCCAATCCTATCACTGCTGCGTTTATGCCCCTGTACACATGCTTGATTCTCTTTCGGAGACATAGCAATCCATAGGTTTTAAGATACTTACTAGTCAGGTACATTCTTAGGCGTTTAATATGCGGTGTTGAGTCCATTTCGTTGAGCAAGGAGTAGCTCTTGTCTATTCCATATTTGGCTTAAGGAACTTTATCTGTGCTCATTTCAATCTCTGGTTTTATGCAGCACCCCAACTCACCTTTACCCTTAAGCAAGCATAAGTTGGTTTTCTAAATTTGAGACCCTGTTCTGTTCTGTAATTCAGTTCCTGTGTAGCCAAGTTTACATTCCGTGTATTACTGATATCTTATGATGTTTCTTTTTCTGTGTGACTTATTTCAGTTAGAATCATCATACCTGAATCCACTCATTGTGCTGCTAAGGGCCTGAT
The DNA here is from genome assembly GCF_011762595.2 of Tursiops truncatus. Lineage (NCBI taxonomy): Eukaryota > Metazoa > Chordata > Mammalia > Artiodactyla > Delphinidae > Tursiops > Tursiops truncatus. Next base: position 110,796 of record NW_022983290.1, on the reverse strand, counting down.
GACATAGATTTCATTGCTGAGTGATATTGCATTGTTCGTAAGTACCACAACTTCTTTATCCATTTTTCACTTTCTGCGATGTTGAACTTGTACTGTAAACGAGGTTCTTGTAAACAGAGCCGTTCCAAACTTTGGGGTGGCTGTGTCTTTTTGATTTTAATTTCCCTAAGCTATAGGACCATAAGTGGAAGTGCCCTAGGCTCTGTTGCTTTGTTTTTTAGATGTTTCAGGAAACACCATACACTTCTCCCGAGTGTCTGTTGGCAATTTACATCCCGCCCATCAGCATAACAAGGCTCCCAGTTCTCCATGGCCTGTCCTGCCTTTCTGGATTTTACACTTTTTTCAGATGGCCCTTTTGACCGGGGGGAAGTGAGACTTCATTGTAGTGCAGATTTCCTTTGCAAGCTTGCTTGGTTGGCCAAAAAGGGCGTATGCGTTTTTTCCTGAATATATTCAGGAAAAAACGCATACGCCCTTTTTGGCCAAGTGCATCATTGTGGACGTTCTGCCTCTTTTCCTATGCTTTCAATGCAATTCCAGTCTACCTCCTGAAATCGGTTTCCTGCAATTCTGCCCCGCTTTCAAGTCCTCTTGGCAGCCTTACTTCAGTCTATTTTTGGACGATAGCTGTCATTTATAACTCTGCAGGTTTGTGAATTACAGTGCCCCTGAGCTCCTTTCTTCAACTCGCTTTCTTGTGACCTGGCCGCAACACCGCAGGATGGCTTCAGGCCCTAATCTGGTTCCGGCACGGCACGCTGAGCCTTTGGTTAATTCCTCTTCCTGGTGGGAAATGAGAGTTAAATTTGCCCGTCCAGACACCTCCAGCTAGTCTCTCATTGGTTCTCGCTATTCCTGTTCATCTTCCGCAGAAATTGCAAACTGGGCCAAACAGGAGGTTAAAGGGACTGACTCTCCAAGTCGGGGAGAGTGTTAGTAAAGCGTCTGGAATGTTGCACCCGAGTACCAGGGGACGAAAACTGAGACATATTTGAACACGTCTCCCGATCACATGGTTGATCATACTCTAGGGTCCACATGCATGTTTTAGCTGAAGGAAGAATACCTTAAACCTGGAGTAGTTGAAGACCCGTGGAATGGGTACCATGCAATATGACTTCAAAGGGTCTTCATTTGCTCACCGAACCTCTCCAATCCTATCACTGCTGCGTTTATGCCCCTGTACACATGCTTGATTCTCTTTCGGAGACATAGCAATCCATAGGTTTTAAGATACTTACTAGTCAGGTACATTCTTAGGCGTTTAATATGCGGTGTTGAGTCCATTTCGTTGAGCAAGGAGTAGCTCTTGTCTATTCCATATTTGGCTTAAGGAACTTTATCTGTGCTCATTTCAATCTCTGGTTTTATGCAGCACCCCAACTCACCTTTCCCCTTAAGCAAGCATAAGTTGGTTTTCTAAATTTGAGACCCTGTTCTGTTCTGTAATTCAGTTCCTGTGTAGCCAAGTTTACATTCCGTGTATTACTGATATCTTATGATGTTTCTTTTTCTGTGTGACTTATTTCAGTTAGAATCATCATACCTGAATCCACTCATTGTGCTGCTAAGGGCCTGATGACATAGATTTCATTGCTGAGTGATATTGCTTTGTAAGTAAAGTACCACAACTTCTTTATCCATTTTTCACTTTCTGCGATGTTGAACTTGTACTGTAAACGAGGTTCTTGTAAACAGAGCCGTTCCAAACTTTGGGGTGGCTGTGTCTTTTTGATTTTAATTTCCCTAAGCTATAGGACCATAAGTGGAAGTGCCCTAGGCTCTGTTGCTTTGTTTTTTAGATGTTTCAGGAAACACCATACACTTCTCCCGAGTGGTTGTTGGCAATTTACATCCCGCCCATCAGCATAACAAGGCTCCCAGTTCTCCATGGCCTGTCCTGCCTTTCTGGATTTTACACTTTTTTCAGATGGCCCTTTTGACCGGGGGGAAGTGAGACTTCATTGTAGTGCAGATTTCCTTTGCAAGCTTGCTTGGTTGGCCAAAAAGGGCGTATGCGTTTTTTCCTGAATATATTCAGGAAAAAACGCATACGCCCTTTTTGGCCAAGTGCATCATTGTGGACGTTCTGCCTCTTTTCCTATGCTTTCAATGCAATTCCAGTCTACCTCCTGAAATCGGTTTCCTGCAATTCTGCCCCGCTTTCAAGTCCTCTTGGCAGCCTTACTTCAGTCTATTTTTGGACGATAGCTGTCATTTATAACTCTGCAGGTTTGTGAATTACAGTGCCCCTGAGCTCCTTTCTTCAACTCGCTTTCTTGTGACCTGGCCGCAACACCGCAGGATGGCTTCAGGCCCTAATCTGGTTCCGGCACGGCACGCTGAGCCTTTGGTTAATTCCTCTTCCTGGTGGGAAATGAGAGTTAAATTTGCCCGTCCAGACACCTCCAGCTAGCCTCTCATTGGTTCTCGCTATTCCTGTTCATCTTCCGCAGAAATTGCAAACTGGGCCAAACAGGAGGTTAAAGGGACTGACTCTCCAAGTGGGGAGAGTGTTAGTAAAGCGTCTGGAATGTTGCACCCGAGTACCAGGGGAGGAAAACTGAGACATATTTGAACACGTCTCCCGATTCACATGGTTGATCATACTCTGGGTTCCACATGCATGTTTTAGCTGAAGGAAGAATACCTTAAACCTGGAGAGTTGAAGACCCGTGGAATGGGTACCATGCAATATGACTTCAAAGGGTCTTCATTTGCTCACCGAACCTCTCCAATCCTATCACTGCTGCGTTTATGCCCCTGTACACATGCTTGATTCTCTTTCGGAGACATAGCAATCCATAGGTTTTAAGATACTTACTAGTCAGGTACATTCTTAGGCGTTTAATATGCGGTGTTGAGTCCATTTCGTTGAGCAAGGAGTAGCTCTTGTCTATTCCATATTTGGCTTAAGGAACTTTATCTGTGCTCATTTCAATCTCTGGTTTTATGCAGCACCCCAACTCACCTTTCCCCTTAAGCAAGCATAAGTTGGTTTTCTAAATTTGAGACCCTGTTCTGTTCTGTAATTCAGTTCCTGTGTAGCCAAGTTTACATTCCGTGTATTACTGATATCTTATGATGTTTCTTTTTCTGTGTGACTTATTTCAGTTAGAATCATCATACCTGAATCCACTCATTGTGCTGCTAAGGGCCTGATGACATAGATTTCATTGCTGAGTGATATTGCTTTGTAAGTAAATACCACAACTTCTTTATCCATTTTTCACTTTCTGCGATGTTGAACTTGTACTGTAAACGAGGTTCTTGTAAACAGAGCCGTTCCAAACTTTGGGGTGGCTGTGTCTTTTTGATTTTAATTTCCCTAAGCTATAGGACCATAAGTGGAAGTGCCCTAGGCTCTGTTGCTTTGTTTTTTAGATGTTTCAGGAAACACCATACACTTCTCCCGAGTGGTTGTTGGCAATTTACATCCCGCCCATCAGCATAACAAGGCTCCCAGTTCTCCATGGCCTGTCCTGCCTTTCTGGATTTTACACTTTTTTCAGATGGCCCTTTTGACCGGGGGGAAGTGAGACTTCATTGTAGTGCAGATTTCCTTTGCAAGCTTGCTTGGTTGGCCAAAAAGGGCGTATGCGTTTTTTCCTGAATATATTCAGGAAAAAACGCATACGCCCTTTTTGGCCAAGTGCATCATTGTGGACGTTCTGCCTCTTTTCCTATGCTTTCAATGCAATTCCAGTCTACCTCCTGAAATCGGTTTCCTGCAATTCTGCCCCGCTTTCAAGTCCTCTTGGCAGCCTTACTTCAGTCTATTTTTGGACGATAGCTGTCATTTATAACTCTGCAGGTTTGTGAATTACAGTGCCCCTGAGCTCCTTTCTTCAACTCGCTTTCTTGTGACCTGGCCGCAACACCGCAGGATGGCTTCAGGCCCTAATCTGGTTCCGGCACGGCACGCTGAGCCTTTGGTTAATTCCTCTTCCTGGTGGGAAATGAGAGTTAAATTTGCCCGTCCAGACACCTCCAGCTAGCCTCTCATTGGTTCTCGCTATTCCTGTTCATCTTCCGCAGAAATTGCAAACTGGGCCAAACAGGAGGTTAAAGGGACTGACTCTCCAAGTGGGGAGAGTGTTAGTAAAGCGTCTGGAATGTTGCACCCGAGTACCAGGGGAGGAAAACTGAGACATATTTGAACACGTCTCCCATTCACATGGTTGATCATACTCTGGGTTCCACATGCATGTTTTAGCTGAAGGAAGAATACCTTAAACCTGGAGAGTTGAGACCCGTGGAATGGGTACCATGCAATATGACTTCAAAGGGTCTTCATTTGCTCACCGAACCTCTCCAATCCTATCACTGCTGCGTTTATGCCCCTGTACACATGCTTGATTCTCTTTCGGAGACATAGCAATCCATAGGTTTTAAGATACTTACTAGTCAGGTACATTCTTAGGCGTTTAATATGCGGTGTTGAGTCCATTTCGTTGAGCAAGGAGTAGCTCTTGTCTATTCCATATTTGGCTTAAGGAACTTTATCTGTGCTCATTTCAATCTCTGGTTTTATGCAGCACCCCAACTCACCTTTCCCCTTAAGCAAGCATAAGTTGGTTTTCTAAATTTGAGACCCTGTTCTGTTCTGTAATTCAGTTCCTGTGTAGCCAAGTTTACATTCCGTGTATTACTGATATCTTATGATGTTTCTTTTTCTGTGTGACTTATTTCAGTTAGAATCATCATACCTGAATCCACTCATTGTGCTGCTAAGGGCCTGATGACATAGATTTCATTGCTGAGTGATATTGCTTTGTAAGTAAATACCACAACTTCTTTATCCATTTTTCACTTTCTGCGATGTTGAACTTGTACTGTAAACGAGGTTCTTGTAAACAGGGCCGTTCCAAACTTTGGGGTGGCTGTGTCTTTTTGATTTTAATTTCCCTAAGCTATAGGACCATAAGTGGAAGTGCCCTAGGCTCTGTTGCTTTGTTTTTTAGATGTTTCAGGAAACACCATACACTTCTCCCGAGTGGTTGTTGGCAATTTACATCCCGCCCATCAGCATAACAAGGCTCCCAGTTCTCCATGGCCTGTCCTGCCTTTCTGGATTTTACACTTTTTTCAGATGGCCCTTTTGACCGGGGGGAAGTGAGACTTCATTGTAGTGCAGATTTCCTTTGCAAGCTTGCTTGGTTGGCCAAAAAGGGCGTATGCGTTTTTTCCTGAATATATTCAGGAAAAAACGCATACGCCCTTTTTGGCCAAGTGCATCATTGTGGACGTTCTGCCTCTTTTCCTATGCTTTCAATGCAATTCCAGTCTACCTCCTGAAATCGGTTTCCTGCAATTCTGCCCCGCTTTCAAGTCCTCTTGGCAGCCTTACTTCAGTCTATTTTTGGACGATAGCTGTCATTTATAACTCTGCAGGTTTGTGAATTACAGTGCCCCTGAGCTCCTTTCTTCAACTCGCTTTCTTGTGACCTGGCCGCAACACCGCAGGATGGCTTCAGGCCCTAATCTGGTTCCGGCACGGCACGCTGAGCCTTTGGTTATTCCTCTTCCTGGTGGGAAATGAGAGTTAAATTTGCCCGTCCAGACACCTCCAGCTAGTCTCTCATTGGTTCTCGCTATTCCTGTTCATCTTCCGCAGAAATTGCAAACTGGGCCAAACAGGAGGTTAAAGGGACTGACTCTCCAAGTGGGGAGAGTGTTAGTAAAGCGTCTGGAATGTTGCACCCGAGTACCAGGGGAGGAAAACTGAGACATATTTGAACACGTCTCCCGATCACATGGTTGATCATACTCTGGGTTCCACATGCATGTTTTAGCTGAAGGAAGAATACCTAAAACCTGGAGTAGTTGAAGACCCGTGGAATGGGTACCATGCAATATGACTTCAAAGGGTCTTCATTTGCTCACCGAACCTCTCCAATCCTATCACTGCTGCGTTTATGCCCCTGTACACATGCTTGATTCTCTTTCGGAGACATAGCAATCCATAGGTTTTAAGATACTTACTAGTCAGGTACATTCTTAGGCGTTTAATATGCGGTGTTGAGTCCATTTCGTTGAGCAAGGAGTAGCTCTTGTCTATTCCATATTTGGCTTAAGGAACTTTATCTGTGCTCATTTCAATCTCTGGTTTTATGCAGCACCCCAACTCACCTTTCCCCTTAAGCAAGCATAAGTTGGTTTTCTAAATTTGAGACCCTGTTCTGTTCTGTAATTCAGTTCCTGTGTAGCCAAGTTTACATTCCGTGTATTACTGATATCTTATGATGTTTCTTTTTCTGTGTGACTTATTTCAGTTAGAATCATCATACCTGAATCCACTCATTGTGCTGCTAAGGGCCTGATGACATAGATTTCATTGCTGAGTGATATTGCTTTGTAAGTAAATACCACAACTTCTTTATCCATTTTTCACTTTCTGCGATGTTGAACTTGTACTGTAAACGAGGTTCTTGTAAACAGAGCCGTTCCAAACTTTGGGGTGGCTGTGTCTTTTTGATTTTAATTTCCCTAAGCTATAGGACCATAAGTGGAAGTGCCCTAGGCTCTGTTGCTTTGTTTTTTAGATGTTTCAGGAAACACCATACACTTCTCCCGAGTGGTTGTTGGCAATTTACATCCCGCCCATCAGCATAACAAGGCTCCCAGTTCTCCATGGCCTGTCCTGCCTTTCTGGATTTTACACTTTTTTCAGATGGCCCTTTTGACCGGGGGGAAGTGAGACTTCATTGTAGTGCAGATTTCCTTTGCAAGCTTGCTTGGTTGGCCAAAAAGGGCGTATGCGTTTTTTCCTGAATATATTCAGGAAAAAACGCATACGCCCTTTTTGGCCAAGTGCATCATTGTGGACGTTCTGCCTCTTTTCCTATGCTTTCAATGCAATTCCAGTCTACCTCCTGAAATCGGTTTCCTGCAATTCTGCCCCGCTTTCAAGTCCTCTTGGCAGCCTTACTTCAGTCTATTTTTGGACGATAGCTGTCATTTATAACTCTGCAGGTTTGTGAATTACAGTGCCCCTGAGCTCCTTTCTTCAACTCGCTTTCTTGTGACCTGGCCGCAACACCGCAGGATGGCTTCAGGCCCTAATCTGGTTCCGGCACGGCACGCTGAGCCTTTGGTTAATTCCTCTTCCTGGTGGGAAATGAGAGTTAAATTTGCCCGTCCAGACACCTCCAGCTAGTCCTCTCATTGGTTCTCGCTATTCCTGTTCATCTTCCGCAGAAATTGCAAACTGGGCCAAACAGGAGGTTAAAGGGACTGACTCTCCAAGTGGGGGAGAGTGTTAGTAAAGCGTCTGGAATGTTGCACCCGAGTACCAGGGGAGGAAAACTGAGACATATTTGAACACGTCTCCCGATTCACATGGTTGATCATACTCTGGGTTCCACATGCATGTTTTAGCTGAAGGAAGAATACCTTAAACCTGGAGAGTTAAGACCCGTGGAATGGGTACCATGCAATATGACTTCAAAGGGTCTTCATTTGCTCACCGAACCTCTCCAATCCTATCACTGCTGCGTTTATGCCCCTGTACACATGCTTGATTCTCTTTCGGAGACATAGCAATCCATAGGTTTTAAGATACTTACTAGTCAGGTACATTCTTAGGCGTTTAATATGCGGTGTTGAGTCCATTTCGTTGAGCAAGGAGTAGCTCTTGTCTATTCCATATTTGGCTTAAGGAACTTTATCTGTGCTCATTTCAATCTCTGGTTTTATGCAGCACCCCAACTCACCTTTCCCCTTAAGCAAGCATAAGTTGGTTTTCTAAATTTGAGACCCTGTTCTGTTCTGTAATTCAGTTCCTGTGTAGCCAAGTTTACATTCCGTGTATTACTGATATCTTATGATGTTTCTTTTTCTGTGTGACTTATTTCAGTTAGAATCATCATACCTGAATCCACTCATTGTGCTGCTAAGGGCCTGATGACATAGATTTCATTGCTGAGTGATATTGCTTTGTAAGTAAATACCACAACTTCTTTATCCATTTTTCACTTTCTGCGATGTTGAACTTGTACTGTAAACGAGGTTCTTGTAAACAGAGCCGTTCCAAACTTTGGGGTGGCTGTGTCTTTTTGATTTTAATTTCCCTAAGCTATAGGACCATAAGTGGAAGTGCCCTAGGCTCTGTTGCTTTGTTTTTTAGATGTTTCAGGAAACACCATACACTTCTCCCGAGTGGTCTGTTGGCAATTTACATCCCGCCCATCAGCATAACAAGGCTCCCAGTTCTCCATGGCCTGTCCTGCCTTTCTGGATTTTACACTTTTTTCAGATGGCCCTTTTGACCGGGGGGAAGTGAGACTTCATTGTAGTGCAGATTTCCTTTGCAAGCTTGCTTGGTTGGCCAAAAAGGGCGTATGCGTTTTTTCCTGAATATATTCAGGAAAAAACGCATACGCCCTTTTTGGCCAAGTGCATCATTGTGGACGTTCTGCCTCTTTTCCTATGCTTTCAATGCAATTCCAGTCTACCTCCTGAAATCGGTTTCCTGCAATTCTGCCCCGCTTTCAAGTCCTCTTGGCAGCCTTACTTCAGTCTATTTTTGGACGATAGCTGTCATTTATAACTCTGCAGGTTTGTGAATTACAGTGCCCCTGAGCTCCTTTCTTCAACTCGCTTTCTTGTGACCTGGCCGCAACACCGCAGGATGGCTTCAGGCCCTAATCTGGTTCCGGCACGGCACGCTGAGCCTTTGGTTAATTCCTCTTCCTGGTGGGAAATGAGAGTTAAATTTGCCCGTCCAGACACCTCCAGCTAGCCTCTCATTGGTTCTCGCTATTCCTGTTCATCTTCCGCAGAAATTGCAAACTGGGCCAAACAGGAGGTTAAAGGGACTGACTCTCCAAGTGGGGAGAGTGTTAGTAAAGCGTCTGGAATGTTGCACCCGAGTACCAGGGGAGGAAAACTGAGACATATTTGAACACGTCTCCCGATTCACATGGTTGATCATACTCTGGGTTCCACATGCATGTTTTAGCTGAAGGAAGAATACCTTAAACCTGGAGAGTTGAAGACCCGTGTAATGGGTACCATGCAATATGACTTCAAAGGGTCTTCATTTGCTCACCGAACCTCTCCAATCCTATCACTGCTGCGTTTATGCCCCTGTACACATGCTTGATTCTCTTTCGGAGACATAGCAATCCATAGGTTTTAAGATACTTACTAGTCAGGTACATTCTTAGGCGTTTAATATGCGGTGTTGAGTCCATTTCGTTGAGCAAGGAGTAGCTCTTGTCTATTCCATATTTGGCTTAAGGAACTTTATCTGTGCTCATTTCAATCTCTGGTTTTATGCAGCACCCCAACTCACCTTTACCCTTAAGCAAGCATAAGTTGGTTTTCTAAATTTGAGACCCTGTTCTGTTCTGTAATTCAGTTCCTGTGTAGCCAAGTTTACATTCCGTGTATTACTGATATCTTATGATGTTTCTTTTTCTGTGTGACTTATTTCAGTTAGAATCATCATACCTGAATCCACTCATTGTGCTGCTAAGGGCCTGATGACACAGATTTCATTGCTGAGTGATATTGCTTTGTAAGTAAATACCACAACTTCTTTATCCATTTTTCACTTTCTGCGATGTTGAACTTGTACTGTAAACGAGGTTCTTGTAAACAGAGCCGTTCCAAACTTTGGGGTGGCTGTGTCTTTTTGATTTTAATTTCCCTAAGCTATAGGACCATAAGTGGAAGTGCCCTAGGCTCTGTTGCTTTGTTTTTTAGATGTTTCAGGAAACACCATACACTTCTCCCGAGTGGTTGTTGGCAATTTACATCCCGCCCATCAGCATAACAAGGCTCCCAGTTCTCCATGGCCTGTCCTGCCTTTCTGGATTTTACACTTTTTTCAGATGGCCCTTTTGACCGGGGGGAAGTGAGACTTCATTGTAGTGCAGATTTCCTTTGCAAGCTTGCTTGGTTGGCCAAAAAGGGCGTATGCGTTTTTTCCTGAATATATTCAGGAAAAAACGCATACGCCCTTTTTGGCCAAGTGCATCATTGTGGACGTTCTGCCTCTTTTCCTATGCTTTCAATGCAATTCCAGTCTACCTCCTGAAATCGGTTTCCTGCAATTCTGCCCCGCTTTCAAGTCCTCTTGGCAGCCTTACTTCAGTCTATTTTTGGACGATAGCTGTCATTTATAACTCTGCAGGTTTGTGAATTACAGTGCCCCTGAGCTCCTTTCTTCAACTCGCTTTCTTGTGAGCTGGCCGCAACACCGCAGGATGGCTTCAGGCCCTAATCTGGTTCCGGCACGGCACGCTGAGCCTTTGGTTATTCCTCTTCCTGGTGGGAAATGAGAGTTAAATTTGCCCGTCCAGACACCTCCAGCTAGTCTCTCATTGGTTCTCGCTATTCCTGTTCATCTTCCGCAGAAATTGCAAACTGGGCCAAACAGGAGGTTAAAGGGACTGACTCTCCAAGTGGGGAGAGTGTTAGTAAAGCGTCTGGAATGTTGCACCCGAGTACCAGGGGAGGAAAACTGAGACATATTTGAACACGTCTCCCGATCACATGGTTGATCATACTCTGGGTTCCACATGCATGTTTTAGCTGAAGGAAGAATACCTTAAACCTGGAGTAGTTGAAGACCCGTGGAATGGGTACCATGCAATATGACTTCAAAGGGTCTTCATTTGCTCACCGAACCTCTCCAATCCTATCACTGCTGCGTTTATGCCCCTGTACACATGCTTGATTCTCTTTCGGAGACATAGCAATCCATAGGTTTTAAGATACTTACTAGTCAGGTACATTCTTAGGCGTTTAATATGCGGTGTTGAGTCCATTTCGTTGAGCAAGGAGTAGCTCTTGTCTATTCCATATTTGGCTTAAGGAACTTTATCTGTGCTCATTTCAATCTCTGGTTTTATGCAGCACCCCAACTCACCTTTCCCCTTAAGCAAGCATAAGTTGGTTTTCTAAATTTGAGACCCTGTTCTGTTCTGTAATTCAGTTCCTGTGTAGCCAAGTTTACATTCCGTGTATTACTGATATCTTATGATGTTTCTTTTTCTGTGTGACTTATTTCAGTTAGAATCATCATACCTGAATCCACTCATTGTGCTGCTAAGGGCCTGATGACATAGATTTCATTGCTGAGTGATATTGCTTTGTAAGTAAATACCACAACTTCTTTATCCATTTTTCACTTTCTGCGATGTTGAACTTGTACTGTAAACGAGGTTCTTGTAAACAGAGCCGTTCCAAACTTTGGGGTGGCTGTGTCTTTTTGATTTTAATTTCCCTAAGCTATAGGACCATAAGTGGAAGTGCCCTAGGCTCTGTTGCTTTGTTTTTTAGATGTTTCAGGAAACACCATACACTTCTCCCGAGTGGTCTGTTGGCAATTTACATCCCGCCCATCAGCATAACAAGGCTCCCAGTTCTCCATGGCCTGTCCTGCCTTTCTGGATTTTACACTTTTTTCAGATGGCCCTTTTGACCGGGGGGAAGTGAGACTTCATTGTAGTGCAGATTTCCTTTGCAAGCTTGCTTGGTTGGCCAAAAAGGGCGTATGCGTTTTTTCCTGAATATATTCAGGAAAAAACGCATACGCCCTTTTTGGCCAAGTGCATCATTGTGGACGTTCTGCCTCTTTTCCTATGCTTTCAATGCAATTCCAGTCTACCTCCTGAAATCGGTTTCCTGCAATTCTGCCCCGCTTTCAAGTCCTCTTGGCAGCCTTACTTCAGTCTATTTTTGGACGATAGCTGTCATTTATAACTCTGCAGGTTTGTGAATTACAGTGCCCCTGAGCTCCTTTCTTCAACTCGCTTTCTTGTGACCTGGCCGCAACACCGCAGGATGGCTTCAGGCCCTAATCTGGTTCCGGCACGGCACGCTGAGCCTTTGGTTATTCCTCTTCCTGGTGGGAAATGAGAGTTAAATTTGCCCGTCCAGACACCTCCAGCTAGCCTCTCATTGGTTCTCGCTATTCCTGTTCATCTTCCGCAGAAATTGCAAACTGGGCCAAACAGGAGGTTAAAGGGACTGACTCTCCAAGTGGGGAGAGTGTTAGTAAAGCGTCTGGAATGTTGCACCCGAGTACCAGGGGAGGAAAACTGAGACATATTTGAACACGTCTCCCGATCACATGGTTGATCATACTCTGGGTTCCACATGCATGTTTTAGCTGAAGGAAGAATACCTTAAACCTGGGTAGTTGAAACCCGTGGAATGGGTACCATGCAATATGACTTCAAAGGGTCTTCATTTGCTCACCGAACCTCTCCAATCCTATCACTGCTGCGTTTATGCCCCTGTACACATGCTTGATTCTCTTTCGGAGACATAGCAATCCATAGGTTTTAAGATACTTACTAGTCAGGTACATTCTTAGGCGTTTAATATGCGGTGTTGAGTCCATTTCGTTGAGCAAGGAGTAGCTCTTGTCTATTCCATATTTGGCTTAAGGAACTTTATCTGTGCTCATTTCAATCTCTGGTTTTATGCAGCACCCCAACTCACCTTTACCCTTAAGCAAGCATAAGTTGGTTTTCTAAATTTGAGACCCTGTTCTGTTCTGTAATTCAGTTCCTGTGTAGCCAAGTTTACATTCCGTGTATTACTGATATCTTATGATGTTTCTTTTTCTGTGTGACTTATTTCAGTTAGAATCATCATACCTGAATCCACTCATTGTGCTGCTAAGGGCCTGATGACACTAGATTTCATTGCTGAGTGATATTGCTTTGTAAGTAAATACCACAACTTCTTTATCCATTTTTCACTTTCTGCGATGTTGAACTTGTACTGTAAACGAGGTTCTTGTAAACAGAGCCGTTCCAAACTTTGGGGTGGCTGTGTCTTTTTGATTTTAATTTCCCTAAGCTATAGGACCATAAGTGGAAGTGCCCTAGGCTCTGTTGCTTTGTTTTTTAGATGTTTCAGGAAACACCATACACTTCTCCCGAGTGTCTGTTGGCAATTTACATCCCGCCCATCAGCATAACAAGGCTCCCAGTTCTCCATGGCCTGTCCTGCCTTTCTGGATTTTACACTTTTTTCAGATGGCCCTTTTGACCGGGGGGAAGTGAGACTTCATTGTAGTGCAGATTTCCTTTGCAAGCTTGCTTGGTTGGCCAAAAAGGGCGTATGCGTTTTTTCCTGAATATATTCAGGAAAAAACGCATACGCCCTTTTTGGCCAAGTGCATCATTGTGGACGTTCTGCCTCTTTTCCTATGCTTTCAATGCAATTCCAGTCTACCTCCTGAAATCGGTTTCCTGCAATTCTGCCCCGCTTTCAAGTCCTCTTGGCAGCCTTACTTCAGTCTATTTTTGGACGATAGCTGTCATTTATAACTCTGCAGGTTTGTGAATTACAGTGCCCCTGAGCTCCTTTCTTCAACTCGCTTTCTTGTGACCTGGCCGCAACACCGCAGGATGGCTTCAGGCCCTAATCTGGTTCCGGCACGGCACGCTGAGCCTTTGGTTATTCCTCTTCCTGGTGGGAAATGAGAGTTAAATTTGCCCGTCCAGACACCTCCAGCTAGTCTCTCATTGGTTCTCGCTATTCCTGTTCATCTTCCGCAGAAATTGCAAACTGGGCCAAACAGGAGGTTAAAGGCGATGACTCTCCAAGTGGGGAGAGTGTTAGTAAAGCGTCTGGAATGTTGCACCCGAGTACCAGGGGAGGAAAACTGAGACATATTTGAACACGTCTCCCGTTTCACATGGTTGATCATACTCTGGGTTCCACATGCATGTTTTAGCTGAAGGAAGAATACCTTAAACCTGGAGAGTTGAGACCCGTGTAATGGGTACCATGCAATATGACTTCAAAGGGTCTTCATTTGCTCACCGAACCTCTCCAATCCTATCACTGCTGCGTTTATGCCCCTGTACACATGCTTGATTCTCTTTCGGAGACATAGCAATCCATAGGTTTTAAGATACTTACTAGTCAGGTACATTCTTAGGCGTTTAATATGCGGTGTTGAGTCCATTTCGTTGAGCAAGGAGTAGCTCTTGTCTATTCCATATTTGGCTTAAGGAACTTTATCTGTGCTCATTTCAATCTCTGGTTTTATGCAGCACCCCAACTCACCTTTCCCCTTAAGCAAGCATAAGTTGGTTTTCTAAATTTGAGACCCTGTTCTGTTCTGTAATTCAGTTCCTGTGTAGCCAAGTTTACATTCCGTGTATTACTGATATCTTATGATGTTTCTTTTTCTGTGTGACTTATTTCAGTTAGAATCATCATACCTGAATCCACTCATTGTGCTGCTAAGGGCCTGATGACATAGATTTCATTGCTGAGTGATATTGCTTTGTAAGTAAATACCACAACTTCTTTATCCATTTTTCACTTTCTGCGATGTTGAACTTGTACTGTAAACGAGGTTCTTGTAAACAGAGGCGTCCAAACTTTGGGGTGGCTGTGTCTTTTTGATTTTAATTTCCCTAAGCTATAGGACCATAAGTGGAAGTGCCCTAGGCTCTGTTGCTTTGTTTTTTAGATGTTTCAGGAAACACCATACACTTCTCCCGAGTGTCTGTTGGCAATTTACATCCCGCCCATCAGCATAACAAGGCTCCCAGTTCTCCATGGCCTGTCCTGCCTTTCTGGATTTTACACTTTTTTCAGATGGCCCTTTTGACCGGGGGGAAGTGAGACTTCATTGTAGTGCAGATTTCCTTTGCAAGCTTGCTTGGTTGGCCAAAAAGGGCGTATGCGTTTTTTCCTGAATATATTCAGGAAAAAACGCATACGCCCTTTTTGGCCAAGTGCATCATTGTGGACGTTCTGCCTCTTTTCCTATGCTTTCAATGCAATTCCAGTCTACCTCCTGAAATCGGTTTCCTGCAATTCTGCCCCGCTTTCAAGTCCTCTTGGCAGCCTTACTTCAGTCTATTTTTGGACGATAGCTGTCATTTATAACTCTGCAGGTTTGTGAATTACAGTGCCCCTGAGCTCCTTTCTTCAACTCGCTTTCTTGTGACCTGGCCGCAACACCGCAGGATGGCTTCAGGCCCTAATCTGGTTCCGGCACGGCACGCTGAGCCTTTGGTTAATTCCTCTTCCTGGTGGGAAATGAGAGTTAAATTTGCCCGTCCAGACACCTCCAGCTAGTCTCTCATTGGTTCTCGCTATTCCTGTTCATCTTCCGCAGAAATTGCAAACTGGGCCAAACAGGAGGTTAAAGGGACTGACTCTCCAAGTGGGGGAGAGTGTTAGTAAAGCGTCTGGAATGTTGCACCCGAGTACCAGGGGAGGAAAACTGAGACATATTTGAACACGTCTCCCGATCACATGGTTGATCATACTCTGGGTTCCACATGCATGTTTTAGCTGAAGGAAGAATACCTTAAACCTGGAGTAGTTGAGAACCCGTGGAATGGGTACCATGCAATATGACTTCAAAGGGTCTTCATTTGCTCACCGAACCTCTCCAATCCTATCACTGCTGCGTTTATGCCCCTGTACACATGCTTGATTCTCTTTCGGAGACATAGCAATCCATAGGTTTTAAGATACTTACTAGTCAGGTACATTCTTAGGCGTTTAATATGCGGTGTTGAGTCCATTTCGTTGAGCAAGGAGTAGCTCTTGTCTATTCCATATTTGGCTTAAGGAACTTTATCTGTGCTCATTTCAATCTCTGGTTTTATGCAGCACCCCAACTCACCTTTCCCCTTAAGCAAGCATAAGTTGGTTTTCTAAATTTGAGACCCTGTTCTGTTCTGTAATTCAGTTCCTGTGTAGCCAAGTTTACATTCCGTGTATTACTGATATCTTATGATGTTTCTTTTCTGTGTGACTTATTTCAGTTAGAATCATCATACCTGAATCCACTCATTGTGCTGCTAAGGGCCTGATGACATAGATTTCATTGCTGAGTGATATTGCTTTGTAAGTAAATACCACAACTTCTTTATCCATTTTTCACTTTCTGCGATGTTGAACTTGTACTGTAAACGAGGTTCTTGTAAACAGAGCCGTTCCAAACTTTGGGGTGGCTGTGTCTTTTTGATTTTAATTTCCCTAAGCTATAGGACCATAAGTGGAAGTGCCCTAGGCTCTGTTGCTTTGTTTTTTAGATGTTTCAGGAAACACCATACACTTCTCCCGAGTGTCTGTTGGCAATTTACATCCCGCCCATCAGCATAACAAGGCTCCCAGTTCTCCATGGCCTGTCCTGCCTTTCTGGATTTTACACTTTTTTCAGATGGCCCTTTTGACCGGGGGGAAGTGAGACTTCATTGTAGTGCAGATTTCCTTTGCAAGCTTGCTTGGTTGGCCAAAAAGGGCGTATGCGTTTTTTCCTGAATATATTCAGGAAAAAACGCATACGCCCTTTTTGGCCAAGTGCATCATTGTGGACGTTCTGCCTCTTTTCCTATGCTTTCAATGCAATTCCAGTCTACCTCCTGAAATCGGTTTCCTGCAATTCTGCCCCGCTTTCAAGTCCTCTTGGCAGCCTTACTTCAGTCTATTTTTGGACGATAGCTGTCATTTATAACTCTGCAGGTTTGTGAATTACAGTGCCCCTGAGCTCCTTTCTTCAACTCGCTTTCTTGTGACCTGGCCGCAACACCGCAGGATGGCTTCAGGCCCTAATCTGGTTCCGGCACGGCACGCTGAGCCTTTGGTTATTCCTCTTCCTGGTGGGAAATGAGAGTTAAATTTGCCCGTCCAGACACCTCCAGCTAGTCTCTCATTGGTTCTCGCTATTCCTGTTCATCTTCCGCAGAAATTGCAAACTGGGCCAAACAGGAGGTTAAAGGCGACTGACTCTCCAAGTCGGGGAGAGTGTTAGTAAAGCGTCTGGAATGTTGCACCCGAGTACCAGGGGAGGAAAACTGAGACATATTTGAACACGTCTCCCGATCACATGGTTGATCATACTCTGGGTTCCACATGCATGTTTTAGCTGAAGGAAGAATACCTTAAACCTGGAGTAGTTGAAGACCCGTGGAATGGGTACCATGCAATATGACTTCAAAGGGTCTTCATTTGCTCACCGAACCTCTCCAATCCTATCACTGCTGCGTTTATGCCCCTGTACACATGCTTGATTCTCTTTCGGAGACATAGCAATCCATAGGTTTTAAGATACTTACTAGTCAGGTACATTCTTAGGCGTTTAATATGCGGTGTTGAGTCCATTTCGTTGAGCAAGGAGTAGCTCTTGTCTATTCCATATTTGGCTTAAGGAACTTTATCTGTGCTCATTTCAATCTCTGGTTTTATGCAGCACCCCAACTCACCTTTACCCTTAAGCAAGCATAAGTTGGTTTTCTAAATTTGAGACCCTGTTCTGTTCTGTAATTCAGTTCCTGTGTAGCCAAGTTTACATTCCGTGTATTACTGATATCTTATGATGTTTCTTTTTCTGTGTGACTTATTTCAGTTAGAATCATCATACCTGAATCCACTCATTGTGCTGCTAAGGGCCTGATGACATAGATTTCATTGCTGAGTGATATTGCTTTGTAAGTAAATACCACAACTTCTTTATCCATTTTTCACTTTCTGCGATGTTGAACTTGTACTGTAAACGAGGTTCTTGTAAACAGAGCCCGTCCAAACTTTGGGGTGGCTGTGTCTTTTTGATTTTAATTTCCCTAAGCTATAGGACCATAAGTGGAAGTGCCCTAGGCTCTGTTGCTTTGTTTTTTAGATGTTTCAGGAAACACCATACACTTCTCCCGAGTGTCTGTTGGCAATTTACATCCCGCCCATCAGCATAACAAGGCTCCCAGTTCTCCATGGCCTGTCCTGCCTTTCTGGATTTTACACTTTTTTCAGATGGCCCTTTTGACCGGGGGAAGTGAGACTTCATTGTAGTGCAGATTTCCTTTGCAAGCTTGCTTGGTTGGCCAAAAAGGGCGTATGCGTTTTTTCCTGAATATATTCAGGAAAAAACGCATACGCCCTTTTTGGCCAAGTGCATCATTGTGGACGTTCTGCCTCTTTTCCTATGCTTTCAATGCAATTCCAGTCTACCTCCTGAAATCGGTTTCCTGCAATTCTGCCCCGCTTTCAAGTCCTCTTGGCAGCCTTACTTCAGTCTATTTTTGGACGATAGCTGTCATTTATAACTCTGCAGGTTTGTGAATTACAGTGCCCCTGAGCTCCTTTCTTCAACTCGCTTTCTTGTGACCTGGCCGCAACACCGCAGGATGGCTTCAGGCCCTATTTTGGTCCGG
>NW_022983290.1:47500-92634 GCF_011762595.2 Tursiops truncatus | reverse complement strand
ACATCGTGCAGAAAAGTGAAAATATAGATAAGAAGTTGTGGTATTCACTGAACAAAGCATATCACTCAGCAATGAAATCTATGGATCAGCATGCCCTTAGCAGTCACAATGATGTGGATCGGGTATAATATTCTAACTGTCCAAATAATGTCACACAGAAAAAGAAACATCATAAGATATCAGTAATACACGGAATGTAAAATTGGCTACACAGGAACTGAATTACAGAACAGAACAGGGTCTCAAATTTAGAAATCAACTTATGCTTGCTTAAGGGAAAGGTGAGTTGGGGTGCTGCATAAAACCAGAGATTGAAATGAGCACAGATAAATTTCCTTAAGCCAAATATGGAATAGACAAGAGCTACTCCTTGCTCAACGAAATGGACTCAACACCGCATATTAAACGCCTAAGAATGTACCTGACTAGTAAGTATCTTAAAACCTATGGATTGCTATGTCTCCGAAAGAGAATCAAGCATGTGTACAGGGGCATAAACGCAGCAGTGATAGGATTGGAGAGGTTCGGTGAGCAAATGAAGACCCTTTGAAGTCATATTGCATGGTACCCATTCCACGGGTTTCAACTACCCAGGTTTAAGGTATTCTTCCTTCAGCTAAAACATGCATGTGGAACCCAGAGTATGATCAACCATGTGATCGGGAGACGTGTTCAAATATGTCTCAGTTTTCCTCCCCTGGTACTCGGGTGCAACATTCCAGACGCTTTACTAACACTCTCCCCACTTGGAGAGTCAGCCCTTTAACCTCCTGTTTGGCCCAGTTTGCAATTTCTGCGGAAGATGAACAGGAATAGCGAGAACCAATGAGAGACTAGCTGGAGGTGTCTGGACGGGCAAATTTAACTCTCATTTCCCACCAGGAAGAGGAATTAACCAAAGGCTCAGCGTGCCGTGCCGGAACCAGATTAGGGCCTGAAGCCATCCTGCGGTGTTGCGGCCAGCTCACAAGAAAGCGAGTTGAAGAAAGGAGCTCAGGGGCACTGTAATTCACAAACCTGCAGAGTTATAAATGACAGCTATCGTCCAAAAATAGACTGAAGTAAGGCTGCCAAGAGGACTTGAAAGCGGGGCAGAATTGCAGGAAACCGATTTCAGGAGGTAGACTGGAATTGCATTGAAAGCATAGGAAAAGAGGCAGAACGTCCACAATGATGCACTTGGCCAAAAAGGGCGTATGCGTTTTTTCCTGAATATATTCAGGAAAAAACGCATACGCCCTTTTTGGCCAACCAAGCAAGCTTGCAAAGGAAATCTGCACTACAATGAAGTCTCACTTCCCCCCGGTCAAAAGGGCCATCTGAAAAAAGTGTAAAATCCAGAAAGGCAGGACAGGCCATGGAGAACTGGGAGCCTTGTTATGCTGATGGGCGGGATGTAAATTGCCAACAGACACTCGGGAGAAGTGTATGGTGTTTCCTGAAACATCTAAAAAACAAAGCAACAGAGCCTAGGGCACTTCCACTTATGGTCCTATAGCTTAGGGAAATTAAAATCAAAAAGACACAGCCACCCCAAAGTTTGGAACGGCTCTGTTTACAAGAACCTCGTTTACAGTACAAGTTCAACATCGCAGAAAGTGAAAAATGGATAAAGAAGTTGTGGTATTTACTTACAAAGCAATATCACTCAGCAATGAAATCTATGTCATCAGGCCCTTAGCAGCACAATGAGTGGATTCAGGTATGATGATTCTAACTGAAATAAGTCACACAGAAAAAGAAACATCATAAGATATCAGTAATACACGGAATGTAAACTTGGCTACACAGGAACTGAATTACAGAACAGAACAGGGTCTCAAATTTAGAAAACCAACTTATGCTTGCTTAAGGGGAAAGGTGAGTTGGGGTGCTGCATAAAACCAGAGATTGAAATGAGCACAGATAAAGTTCCTTAAGCCAAATATGGAATAGACAAGAGCTACTCCTTGCTCAACGAAATGGACTCAACACCGCATATTAAACGCCTAAGAATGTACCTGACTAGTAAGTATCTTAAAACCTATGGATTGCTATGTCTCCGAAAGAGAATCAAGCATGTGTACAGGGGCATAAACGCAGCAGTGATAGGATTGGAGAGGTTCGGTGAGCAAATGAAGACCCTTTGAAGTCATATTGCATGGTACCCATTCCACGGGTTTCAACTCTCCAGGTTTAAGGTATTCTTCCTTCAGCTAAAACATGCATGTGGAACCCAGAGTATGATCAACCATGTGATCGGGAGACGTGTTCAAATATGTCTCAGTTTTCCTCCCCTGGTACTCGGGTGCAACATTCCAGACGCTTTACTAACACTCTCCCCACTTGGAGAGTCAGTCCCTTTAACCTCCTGTTTGGCCCAGTTTGCAATTTCTGCGGAAGATGAACAGGAATAGCGAGAACCAATGAGAGACTAGCTGGAGGTGTCTGGACGGGCAAATTTAACTCTCATTTCCCACCAGGAAGAGGAATTAACCAAAGGCTCAGCGTGCCGTGCCGGAACCAGATTAGGGCCTGAAGCCATCCTGCGGTGTTGCGGCCAGCTCACAAGAAAGCGAGTTGAAGAAAGGAGCTCAGGGGCACTGTAATTCACAAACCTGCAGAGTTATAAATGACAGCTATCGTCCAAAAATAGACTGAAGTAAGGCTGCCAAGAGGACTTGAAAGCGGGGCAGAATTGCAGGAAACCGATTTCAGGAGGTAGACTGGAATTGCATTGAAAGCATAGGAAAAGAGGCAGAACGTCCACAATGATGCACTTGGCCAAAAAGGGCGTATGCGTTTTTTCCTGAATATATTCAGGAAAAAACGCATACGCCCTTTTTGGCCAACCAAGCAAGCTTGCAAAGGAAATCTGCACTACAATGAAGTCTCACTTCCCCCCGGTCAAAAGGGCCATCTGAAAAAAGTGTAAAATCCAGAAAGGCAGGACAGGCCATGGAGAACTGGGAGCCTTGTTATGCTGATGGGCGGGATGTAAATTGCCAACAGACACTCGGGAGAAGTGTATGGTGTTTCCTGAAACATCTAAAAAACAAAGCAACAGAGCCTAGGGCACTTCCACTTATGGTCCTATAGCTTAGGGAAATTAAAATCAAAAAGACACAGCCACCCCAAAGTTTGGGACGCGGCTCTGTTTACAAGAACCTCGTTTACAGTACAAGTTCAACATCGCAGAAAGTGAAAAATGGATAAAGAAGTTGTGGTATTTACTTACAAAGCAATATCACTCAGCAATGAAATCTATGTCATCAGGCCCTTAGCAGCACAATGAGTGGATTCAGGTATGATGATTCTAACTGAAATAAGTCACACAGAAAAAGAAACATCATAAGATATCAGTAATACACGGAATGTAAACTTGGCTACACAGGAACTGAATTACAGAACAGAACAGGGTCTCAAATTTAGAAAACCAACTTATGCTTGCTTAAGGGAAAGGTGAGTTGGGTTGCTGCATAAAACCAGAGATTGAAATGAGCACAGATAAAGTTCCTTAAGCCAAATATGGAATAGACAAGAGCTACTCCTTGCTCAACGAAATGGACTCAACACCGCATATTAAACGCCTAAGAATGTACCTGACTAGTAAGTATCTTAAAACCTATGGATTGCTATGTCTCCGAAAGAGAATCAAGCATGTGTACAGGGGCATAAACGCAGCAGTGATAGGATTGGAGAGGTTCGGTGAGCAAATGAAGACCCTTTGAAGTCATATTGCATGGTACCCATTCCACGGGTTTCAACTCCCAGGTTTAAGGTATTCTTCCTTCAGCTAAAACATGCATGTGGAACCCAGAGTATGATCAACCATGTGATCGGGAGACGTGTTCAAATATGTCTCAGTTTTCCTCCCCTGGTACTCGGGTGCAACATTCCAGACGCTTTACTAACACTCTCCCCACTTGGAGAGTCAGCGCCTTTAACCTCCTGTTTGGCCCAGTTTGCAATTTCTGCGGAAGATGAACAGGAATAGCGAGAACCAATGAGAGACTAGCTGGAGGTGTCTGGACGGGCAAATTTAACTCTCATTTCCCACCAGGAAGAGGAATAACCAAAGGCTCAGCGTGCCGTGCCGGAACCAGATTAGGGCCTGAAGCCATCCTGCGGTGTTGCGGCCAGGTCACAAGAAAGCGAGTTGAAGAAAGGAGCTCAGGGGCACTGTAATTCACAAACCTGCAGAGTTATAAATGACAGCTATCGTCCAAAAATAGACTGAAGTAAGGCTGCCAAGAGGACTTGAAAGCGGGGCAGAATTGCAGGAAACCGATTTCAGGAGGTAGACTGGAATTGCATTGAAAGCATAGGAAAAGAGGCAGAACGTCCACAATGATGCACTTGGCCAAAAAGGGCGTATGCGTTTTTTCCTGAATATATTCAGGAAAAAACGCATACGCCCTTTTTGGCCAACCAAGCAAGCTTGCAAAGGAAATCTGCACTACAATGAAGTCTCACTTCCCCCCGGTCAAAAGGGCCATCTGAAAAAAGTGTAAAATCCAGAAAGGCAGGACAGGCCATGGAGAACTGGGAGCCTTGTTATGCTGATGGGCGGGATGTAAATTGCCAACAGACACTCGGGAGAAGTGTATGGTGTTTCCTGAAACATCTAAAAAACAAAGCAACAGAGCCTAGGGCACTTCCACTTATGGTCCTATAGCTTAGGGAAATTAAAATCAAAAAGACACAGCCACCCCAAAGTTTGGGACGGCTCTGTTTACAAGAACCTCGTTTACAGTACAAGTTCAACATCGCAGAAAGTGAAAAATGGATAAAGAAGTTGTGGTATTTACTTACAAAGCAATATCACTCAGCAATGAAATCTATGTCATCAGGCCCTTAGCAGCACAATGAGTGGATTCAGGTATGATGATTCTAACTGAAATAAGTCACACAGAAAAAGAAACATCATAAGATATCAGTAATACACGGAATGTAAACTTGGCTACACAGGAACTGAATTACAGAACAGAACAGGGTCTCAAATTTAGAAAACCAACTTATGCTTGCTTAAGGGAAAGGTGAGTTGGGGTGCTGCATAAAACCAGAGATTGAAATGAGCACAGATAAAGTTCCTTAAGCCAAATATGGAATAGACAAGAGCTACTCCTTGCTCAACGAAATGGACTCAACACCGCATATTAAACGCCTAAGAATGTACCTGACTAGTAAGTATCTTAAAACCTATGGATTGCTATGTCTCCGAAAGAGAATCAAGCATGTGTACAGGGGCATAAACGCAGCAGTGATAGGATTGGAGAGGTTCGGTGAGCAAATGAAGACCCTTTGAAGTCATATTGCATGGTACCCATTCCACGGGTTTCAACTCCCAGGTTTAAGGTATTCTTCCTTCAGCTAAAACATGCATGTGGAACCCAGAGTATGATCAACCATGTGATCGGGAGACGTGTTCAAATATGTCTCAGTTTTCCTCCCCTGGTACTCGGGTGCAACATTCCAGACGCTTTACTAACACTCTCCCCACTTGGAGAGTCAGTCCCTTTAACCTCCTGTTTGGCCCAGTTTGCAATTTCTGCGGAAGATGAACAGGAATAGCGAGAACCAATGAGAGACTAGCTGGAGGTGTCTGGACGGGCAAATTTAACTCTCATTTCCCACCAGGAAGAGGAATTAACCAAAGGCTCAGCGTGCCGTGCCGGAACCAGATTAGGGCCTGAAGCCATCCTGCGGTGTTGCGGCCAGCTCACAAGAAAGCGAGTTGAAGAAAGGAGCTCAGGGGCACTGTAATTCACAAACCTGCAGAGTTATAAATGACAGCTATCGTCCAAAAATAGACTGAAGTAAGGCTGCCAAGAGGACTTGAAAGCGGGGCAGAATTGCAGGAAACCGATTTCAGGAGGTAGACTGGAATTGCATTGAAAGCATAGGAAAAGAGGCAGAACGTCCACAATGATGCACTTGGCCAAAAAGGGCGTATGCGTTTTTTCCTGAATATATTCAGGAAAAAACGCATACGCCCTTTTTGGCCAACCAAGCAAGCTTGCAAAGGAAATCTGCACTACAATGAAGTCTCACTTCCCCCCGGTCAAAAGGGCCATCTGAAAAAAGTGTAAAATCCAGAAAGGCAGGACAGGCCATGGAGAACTGGGAGCCTTGTTATGCTGATGGGCGGGATGTAAATTGCCAACAGACACTCGGGAGAAGTGTATGGTGTTTCCTGAAACATCTAAAAAACAAAGCAACAGAGCCTAGGGCACTTCCACTTATGGTCCTATAGCTTAGGGAAATTAAAATCAAAAAGACACAGCCACCCCAAAGTTTGGAACGGCTCTGTTTACAAGAACCTCGTTTACAGTACAAGTTCAACATCGCAGAAAGTGAAAAATGGATAAAGAAGTTGTGGTATTTACTTACAAAGCAATATCACTCAGCAATGAAATCTATGTCATCAGGCCCTTAGCAGCACAATGAGTGGATTCAGGTATGATGATTCTAACTGAAATAAGTCACACAGAAAAAGAAACATCATAAGATATCAGTAATACACGGAATGTAAACTTGGCTACACAGGAACTGAATTACAGAACAGAACAGGGTCTCAAATTTAGAAAACCAACTTATGCTTGCTTAAGGGAAAGGTGAGTTGGGGTGCTGCATAAAACCAGAGATTGAAATGAGCACAGATAAAGTTCCTTAAGCCAAATATGGAATAGACAAGAGCTACTCCTTGCTCAACGAAATGGACTCAACACCGCATATTAAACGCCTAAGAATGTACCTGACTAGTAAGTATCTTAAAACCTATGGATTGCTATGTCTCCGAAAGAGAATCAAGCATGTGTACAGGGGCATAAACGCAGCAGTGATAGGATTGGAGAGGTTCGGTGAGCAAATGAAGACCCTTTGAAGTCATATTGCATGGTACCCATTCCACGGGTTTCAACTCTCCAGGTTTAAGGTATTCTTCCTTCAGCTAAAACATGCATGTGGAACCCAGAGTATGATCAACCATGTGATCGGGAGACGTGTTCAAATATGTCTCAGTTTTCCTCCCCTGGTACTCGGGTGCAACATTCCAGACGCTTTACTAACACTCTCCCCACTTGGAGAGTCAGTCCCTTTAACCTCCTGTTTGGCCCAGTTTGCAATTTCTGCGGAAGATGAACAGGAATAGCGAGAACCAATGAGAGACTAGCTGGAGGTGTCTGGACGGGCAAATTTAACTCTCATTTCCCACCAGGAAGAGGAAATAACCAAAGGCTCAGCGTGCCGTGCCGGAACCAGATTAGGGCCTGAAGCCATCCTGCGGTGTTGCGGCCAGCTCACAAGAAAGCGAGTTGAAGAAAGGAGCTCAGGGGCACTGTAATTCACAAACCTGCAGAGTTATAAATGACAGCTATCGTCCAAAAATAGACTGAAGTAAGGCTGCCAAGAGGACTTGAAAGCGGGGCAGAATTGCAGGAAACCGATTTCAGGAGGTAGACTGGAATTGCATTGAAAGCATAGGAAAAGAGGCAGAACGTCCACAATGATGCACTTGGCCAAAAAGGGCGTATGCGTTTTTTCCTGAATATATTCAGGAAAAAACGCATACGCCCTTTTTGGCCAACCAAGCAAGCTTGCAAAGGAAATCTGCACTACAATGAAGTCTCACTTCCCCCCGGTCAAAAGGGCCATCTGAAAAAAGTGTAAAATCCAGAAAGGCAGGACAGGCCATGGAGAACTGGGAGCCTTGTTATGCTGATGGGCGGGATGTAAATTGCCAACAGACACTCGGGAGAAGTGTATGGTGTTTCCTGAAACATCTAAAAAACAAAGCAACAGAGCCTAGGGCACTTCCACTTATGGTCCTATAGCTTAGGGAAATTAAAATCAAAAAGACACAGCCACCCCAAAGTTTGGGACGGCTCTGTTTACAAGAACCTCGTTTACAGTACAAGTTCAACATCGCAGAAAGTGAAAAATGGATAAAGAAGTTGTGGTATTTACTTACAAAGCAATATCACTCAGCAATGAAATCTATGTCATCAGGCCCTTAGCAGCACAATGAGTGGATTCAGGTATGATGATTCTAACTGAAATAAGTCACACAGAAAAAGAAACATCATAAGATATCAGTAATACACGGAATGTAAACTTGGCTACACAGGAACTGAATTACAGAACAGAACAGGGTCTCAAATTTAGAAAACCAACTTATGCTTGCTTAAGGGGAAAGGTGAGTTGGGGTGCTGCATAAAACCAGAGATTGAAATGAGCACAGATAAAGTTCCTTAAGCCAAATATGGAATAGACAAGAGCTACTCCTTGCTCAACGAAATGGACTCAACACCGCATATTAAACGCCTAAGAATGTACCTGACTAGTAAGTATCTTAAAACCTATGGATTGCTATGTCTCCGAAAGAGAATCAAGCATGTGTACAGGGGCATAAACGCAGCAGTGATAGGATTGGAGAGGTTCGGTGAGCAAATGAAGACCCTTTGAAGTCATATTGCATGGTACCCATTCCACGGGTTTCAACTCTCCAGGTTTAAGGTATTCTTCCTTCAGCTAAAACATGCATGTGGAACCCAGAGTATGATCAACCATGTGATCGGGAGACGTGTTCAAATATGTCTCAGTTTTCCTCCCCTGGTACTCGGGTGCAACATTCCAGACGCTTTACTAACACTCTCCCCACTTGGAGAGTCAGTCCCTTTAACCTCCTGTTTGGCCCAGTTTGCAATTTCTGCGGAAGATGAACAGGAATAGCGAGAACCAATGAGAGACTAGCTGGAGGTGTCTGGACGGGCAAATTTAACTCTCATTTCCCACCAGGAAGAGGAAATAACCAAAGGCTCAGCGTGCCGTGCCGGAACCAGATTAGGGCCTGAAGCCATCCTGCGGTGTTGCGGCCAGCTCACAAGAAAGCGAGTTGAAGAAAGGAGCTCAGGGGCACTGTAATTCACAAACCTGCAGAGTTATAAATGACAGCTATCGTCCAAAAATAGACTGAAGTAAGGCTGCCAAGAGGACTTGAAAGCGGGGCAGAATTGCAGGAAACCGATTTCAGGAGGTAGACTGGAATTGCATTGAAAGCATAGGAAAAGAGGCAGAACGTCCACAATGATGCACTTGGCCAAAAAGGGCGTATGCGTTTTTTCCTGAATATATTCAGGAAAAAACGCATACGCCC
Organism: Tursiops truncatus; assembly: GCF_011762595.2. Taxonomy (NCBI): domain Eukaryota; kingdom Metazoa; phylum Chordata; class Mammalia; order Artiodactyla; family Delphinidae; genus Tursiops; species Tursiops truncatus. The sequence continues at coordinate 83,498 of NW_022983290.1, read as the reverse complement.
TTTTTGGCCAACCAAGCAAGCTTGCAAAGGAAATCTGCACTACAATGAAGTCTCACTTCCCCCCGGTCAAAAGGGCCATCTGAAAAAAGTGTAAAATCCAGAAAGGCAGGACAGGCCATGGAGAACTGGGAGCCTTGTTATGCTGATGGGCGGGATGTAAATTGCCAACAGACACTCGGGAGAAGTGTATGGTGTTTCCTGAAACATCTAAAAAACAAAGCAACAGAGCCTAGGGCACTTCCACTTATGGTCCTATAGCTTAGGGAAATTAAAATCAAAAAGACACAGCCACCCCAAAGTTTGGGACGCCTCTGTTTACAAGAACCTCGTTTACAGTACAAGTTCAACATCGCAGAAAGTGAAAAATGGATAAAGAAGTTGTGGTATTTACTTACAAAGCAATATCACTCAGCAATGAAATCTATGTCATCAGGCCCTTAGCAGCACAATGAGTGGATTCAGGTATGATGATTCTAACTGAAATAAGTCACACAGAAAAAGAAACATCATAAGATATCAGTAATACACGGAATGTAAACTTGGCTACACAGGAACTGAATTACAGAACAGAACAGGGTCTCAAATTTAGAAAACCAACTTATGCTTGCTTAAGGGGAAAGGTGAGTTGGGGTGCTGCATAAAACCAGAGATTGAAATGAGCACAGATAAAGTTCCTTAAGCCAAATATGGAATAGACAAGAGCTACTCCTTGCTCAACGAAATGGACTCAACACCGCATATTAAACGCCTAAGAATGTACCTGACTAGTAAGTATCTTAAAACCTATGGATTGCTATGTCTCCGAAAGAGAATCAAGCATGTGTACAGGGGCATAAACGCAGCAGTGATAGGATTGGAGAGGTTCGGTGAGCAAATGAAGACCCTTTGAAGTCATATTGCATGGTACCCATTCCACGGGTTTCAACTCTCCAGGTTTAAGGTATTCTTCCTTCAGCTAAAACATGCATGTGGAACCCAGAGTATGATCAACCATGTGATCGGGAGACGTGTTCAAATATGTCTCAGTTTTCCTCCCCTGGTACTCGGGTGCAACATTCCAGACGCTTTACTAACACTCTCCCGACTTGGAGAGTCAGTCCTTTAACCTCCTGTTTGGCCCAGTTTGCAATTTCTGCGGAAGATGAACAGGAATAGCGAGAACCAATGAGAGACTAGCTGGAGGTGTCTGGACGGGCAAATTTAACTCTCATTTCCCACCAGGAAGAGGAAATAACCAAAGGCTCAGCGTGCCGTGCCGGAACCAGATTAGGGCCTGAAGCCATCCTGCGGTGTTGCGGCCAGGTCACAAGAAAGCGAGTTGAAGAAAGGAGCTCAGGGGCACTGTAATTCACAAACCTGCAGAGTTATAAATGACAGCTATCGTCCAAAAATAGACTGAAGTAAGGCTGCCAAGAGGACTTGAAAGCGGGGCAGAATTGCAGGAAACCGATTTCAGGAGGTAGACTGGAATTGCATTGAAAGCATAGGAAAAGAGGCAGAACGTCCACAATGATGCACTTGGCCAAAAAGGGCGTATGCGTTTTTTCCTGAATATATTCAGGAAAAAACGCATACGCCCTTTTTGGCCAACCAAGCAAGCTTGCAAAGGAAATCTGCACTACAATGAAGTCTCACTTCCCCCCGGTCAAAAGGGCCATCTGAAAAAAGTGTAAAATCCAGAAAGGCAGGACAGGCCATGGAGAACTGGGAGCCTTGTTATGCTGATGGGCGGGATGTAAATTGCCAACAGACACTCGGGAGAAGTGTATGGTGTTTCCTGAAACATCTAAAAAACAAAGCAACAGAGCCTAGGGCACTTCCACTTATGGTCCTATAGCTTAGGGAAATTAAAATCAAAAAGACACAGCCACCCCAAAGTTTGGAACGGCTCTGTTTACAAGAACCTCGTTTACAGTACAAGTTCAACATCGCAGAAAGTGAAAAATGGATAAAGAAGTTGTGGTATTTACTTACAAAGCAATATCACTCAGCAATGAAATCTATGTCATCAGGCCCTTAGCAGCACAATGAGTGGATTCAGGTATGATGATTCTAACTGAAATAAGTCACACAGAAAAAGAAACATCATAAGATATCAGTAATACACGGAATGTAAACTTGGCTACACAGGAACTGAATTACAGAACAGAACAGGGTCTCAAATTTAGAAAACCAACTTATGCTTGCTTAAGGGGAAAGGTGAGTTGGGGTGCTGCATAAAACCAGAGATTGAAATGAGCACAGATAAAGTTCCTTAAGCCAAATATGGAATAGACAAGAGCTACTCCTTGCTCAACGAAATGGACTCAACACCGCATATTAAACGCCTAAGAATGTACCTGACTAGTAAGTATCTTAAAACCTATGGATTGCTATGTCTCCGAAAGAGAATCAAGCATGTGTACAGGGGCATAAACGCAGCAGTGATAGGATTGGAGAGGTTCGGTGAGCAAATGAAGACCCTTTGAAGTCATATTGCATGGTACCCATTCCACGGGTTTCAACACCCAGGTTTAAGGTATTCTTCCTTCAGCTAAAACATGCATGTGGAACCCAGAGTATGATCAACCATGTGATCGGGAGACGTGTTCAAATATGTCTCAGTTTTCCTCCCCTGGTACTCGGGTGCAACATTCCAGACGCTTTACTAACACTCTCCCCACTTGGAGAGTCAGTCCCTTTAACCTCCTGTTTGGCCCAGTTTGCAATTTCTGCGGAAGATGAACAGGAATAGCGAGAACCAATGAGAGACTAGCTGGAGGTGTCTGGACGGGCAAATTTAACTCTCATTTCCCACCAGGAAGAGGAAATAACCAAAGGCTCAGCGTGCCGTGCCGGAACCAGATTAGGGCCTGAAGCCATCCTGCGGTGTTGCGGCCAGGTCACAAGAAAGCGAGTTGAAGAAAGGAGCTCAGGGGCACTGTAATTCACAAACCTGCAGAGTTATAAATGACAGCTATCGTCCAAAAATAGACTGAAGTAAGGCTGCCAAGAGGACTTGAAAGCGGGGCAGAATTGCAGGAAACCGATTTCAGGAGGTAGACTGGAATTGCATTGAAAGCATAGGAAAAGAGGCAGAACGTCCACAATGATGCACTTGGCCAAAAAGGGCGTATGCGTTTTTTCCTGAATATATTCAGGAAAAAACGCATACGCCCTTTTTGGCCAACCAAGCAAGCTTGCAAAGGAAATCTGCACTACAATGAAGTCTCACTTCCCCCCGGTCAAAAGGGCCATCTGAAAAAAGTGTAAAATCCAGAAAGGCAGGACAGGCCATGGAGAACTGGGAGCCTTGTTATGCTGATGGGCGGGATGTAAATTGCCAACAGACACTCGGGAGAAGTGTATGGTGTTTCCTGAAACATCTAAAAAACAAAGCAACAGAGCCTAGGGCACTTCCACTTATGGTCCTATAGCTTAGGGAAATTAAAATCAAAAAGACACAGCCACCCCAAAGTTTGGAACGGCTCTGTTTACAAGAACCTCGTTTACAGTACAAGTTCAACATCGCAGAAAGTGAAAAATGGATAAAGAAGTTGTGGTATTTACTTACAAAGCAATATCACTCAGCAATGAAATCTATGTCATCAGGCCCTTAGCAGCACAATGAGTGGATTCAGGTATGATGATTCTAACTGAAATAAGTCACACAGAAAAAGAAACATCATAAGATATCAGTAATACACGGAATGTAAACTTGGCTACACAGGAACTGAATTACAGAACAGAACAGGGTCTCAAATTTAGAAAACCAACTTATGCTTGCTTAAGGGTAAAGGTGAGTTGGGGTGCTGCATAAAACCAGAGATTGAAATGAGCACAGATAAAGTTCCTTAAGCCAAATATGGAATAGACAAGAGCTACTCCTTGCTCAACGAAATGGACTCAACACCGCATATTAAACGCCTAAGAATGTACCTGACTAGTAAGTATCTTAAAACCTATGGATTGCTATGTCTCCGAAAGAGAATCAAGCATGTGTACAGGGGCATAAACGCAGCAGTGATAGGATTGGAGAGGTTCGGTGAGCAAATGAAGACCCTTTGAAGTCATATTGCATGGTACCCATTCCACGGGTTTCAACTACCCAGGTTTAAGGTATTCTTCCTTCAGCTAAAACATGCATGTGGAACCCAGAGTATGATCAACCATGTGATCGGGAGACGTGTTCAAATATGTCTCAGTTTTCCTCCCCTGGTACTCGGGTGCAACATTCCAGACGCTTTACTAACACTCTCCCCACTTGGAGAGTCAGCCCTTTAACCTCCTGTTTGGCCCAGTTTGCAATTTCTGCGGAAGATGAACAGGAATAGCGAGAACCAATGAGAGACTAGCTGGAGGTGTCTGGACGGGCAAATTTAACTCTCATTTCCCACCAGGAAGAGGAATTAACCAAAGGCTCAGCGTGCCGTGCCGGAACCAGATTAGGGCCTGAAGCCATCCTGCGGTGTTGCGGCCAGCTCACAAGAAAGCGAGTTGAAGAAAGGAGCTCAGGGGCACTGTAATTCACAAACCTGCAGAGTTATAAATGACAGCTATCGTCCAAAAATAGACTGAAGTAAGGCTGCCAAGAGGACTTGAAAGCGGGGCAGAATTGCAGGAAACCGATTTCAGGAGGTAGACTGGAATTGCATTGAAAGCATAGGAAAAGAGGCAGAACGTCCACAATGATGCACTTGGCCAAAAAGGGCGTATGCGTTTTTTCCTGAATATATTCAGGAAAAAACGCATACGCCCTTTTTGGCCAACCAAGCAAGCTTGCAAAGGAAATCTGCACTACAATGAAGTCTCACTTCCCCCCGGTCAAAAGGGCCATCTGAAAAAAGTGTAAAATCCAGAAAGGCAGGACAGGCCATGGAGAACTGGGAGCCTTGTTATGCTGATGGGCGGGATGTAAATTGCCAACAGACACTCGGGAGAAGTGTATGGTGTTTCCTGAAACATCTAAAAAACAAAGCAACAGAGCCTAGGGCACTTCCACTTATGGTCCTATAGCTTAGGGAAATTAAAATCAAAAAGACACAGCCACCCCAAAGTTTGGAACGGCTCTGTTTACAAGAACCTCGTTTACAGTACAAGTTCAACATCGCAGAAAGTGAAAAATGGATAAAGAAGTTGTGGTATTTACTTACAAAGCAATATCACTCAGCAATGAAATCTATGTCATCAGGCCCTTAGCAGCACAATGAGTGGATTCAGGTATGATGATTCTAACTGAAATAAGTCACACAGAAAAAGAAACATCATAAGATATCAGTAATACGGAATGTCTTGGCTACACAGGAACAGACAGGCAGGGTCTCAGGAAGAACTGCAACTGCGCTTGCTTAGGGTAAGGTTGGTTGGGTGCTGCATAACCAGGATTGAAATGAGCACAGATAAAGCCTGCCAAATAATGAGACCTAGTCCCGGCTGCAACGAAATGGACTCAACACGGCATATCGCCCCCATTGTACCTCTATAAGTCCTCTTAAACCCTAAATTCCCGTGGTCCCGTGCTCCCGGAATAGCCCAGGGCCGCATTCTCCTCTCCCCGTCTTAATGCCTTCCTTCCGTGTCCGCTTCGTTCCCACCCGCCCAGCATAAACACCCCTCCGTCGTCCCAGGCGTCTCCCGTCGCTCCCCCCTCCCCGTGGGTCTCCTCCAGCGTTCGGGGTTTCCCGAGGTCTCTCCAGCGGCACTTTCTGTAAGCGCGGTCCGAAGATGGGAGGCTCGTTGAGTGCTGGTGGAGGACAACGACTGCTGAAGCCATCTGAAGGCGGCGCAGTAACATCACCGCTCCGATCTGGTGGAGCAGGCCTTCCGAGCTTTTGAAACCGGCCGATATTACCTCGAGGAGTTAAGGAAACGGTCAAGGACCTGGCGTGGAGCACGGGAACATCCACCTCTCTGCTCCGTGCATCTAAAATCGAAGGTGATGGAGGCCTGGACCTCAGCCTGGCCTTTAATTCCTGAACCTGGGGCCAGCGACCGCTAATAGCTACATGGTGGGGCTTCATCCTCGGGCCTTTTGCGGAACCAGGGGTGAACTGCATTCAGATGTGACAGAGATGCGAAGCCGAAGATGCTTTTGGCAAAAGGACGTATGACAGCTTCCCGACAATTTGGAATCTCATACGCCTTTTTCACCAGGCACTTGCAAGAAATCTAACCAGGCTGCTCTCAGTATGACCGGGTGTTACTGCGGGGAGGGTGGCAGAAGCAAACAGGGTACATGAAGAGCCTCCTCAAAGTCGGGGGCCCTGGTCATGCCACTGGAAGAGAAGTTGAAGATAACTCGGAGGGGGTCCTTCCGCCTGGGAAACCAAAAAGACACTGGCAGTGTCTTTTGGTCCATCGTCCAGCCACTGCCCAAGTCAGAGTCAGGAAATCATGACTTGTCCACAGCCCTGGCGGTTCGCAGCCTCCAGACCTGGCGCGCTATTGCCATCCGGCGGCACCATTAAAAGGTCACCACCAGGAAGCCTGTGAACAAAAACTGGAACAGACTGAAGAACACTAGGTTTAAGGAGGAGAGTTCACACCACAATGAAACATTGCTTTTTGGACAAAGAGGTGTTTGCGAGTCGGCTCTCCAATTCTGATGAAAAACCAGCTGCTTAGGGACCTGGAAGACGTATCTGCAAAAAGAAGAGGGACATGAGCACAGACAAAGCCCCTAGCCCCGGTGACTTCCTGGCTCAAAGGTCCTCCTCCCGTGCCAAAACCCCTGAGAACTACCTGCTTTATTACAGAAACAGTAAGTCTGTGGTCCAGGGGAGGAGGCAAGCCTTTACAGGAGCTTGTTCAGCGGTGGATTGGAGGAGGAAGGGGCCTGAAGCCCTGCATCATCGTCTTCTCGTCTCCTTGACTCTCCAGTAGAGTTTCCTCCAGTAAAACTGATTTCTGGAACATAGTATGACAAACATAAGATCAGGGAGAATGTTCAAAATGTCTCAGTCCTCCCTGAGGGTGATTGCCTTCACACTCTCCCGGAAATGGAGAGTCTACCGTGGAGTGGCCTGGAACCGTTTCTTACACAAGATACACGTGTCTTTCATCAGAAAGGAAAACTAGTTGAAATTAATCTCTGTTTCTTATAAAAAAGGTGAGACAAAAAGCAAAGTTGCTAAGGTATGAACGCTTTTCTGAGTGGGACAGCCTCAATGTGCAGTTTGAATTTTAGGAATCAACCTCTTCATTACTGGCACCTGAGTAATTAAAGATTTATTAAAGATTAATTAAAAAAGATTTAACTAAATGCTTTAGTCCAAAAATAGACTGAAGTAAGGCTGCAAAGGACTTTGGAACGTGGATAATTGAGGAAAAGCCCTTTCAAATTTAGTAAATTAATTAAAGCTTAGGATGAAGAGGTCAATTGTCATTTTAAAAAACAACAATTGGTGATGGGCGAGGATGAACGTAACAGATTGCCATGTTTCCTTTTTGGAATTGCAAGAAGAATTCCAAGCAAATTTTTCTGACACCTTTTTCTTTACCCTTTCAAAACCAACATGTGAGTATCCCGTCAAAGAAAGTCTGAGAATGAAACAAGTGTGTTGTAAGTAAGGACTGGATTAAATTGCCAACAGACACAGAGAGTAATGTTTGACTCAACTTAAAAACATCCAGAGCCTAAGGCTCAGTCCTCAGAGCAGGTGGGAAGTAAAAGCAGCAGGAAATGGATTGGGACGGTGGTAGACAACCTTGGTTTGTTGTATTGTTTTTTTTTCAGTTGGATAATTGTTCTTTAATCACCTAACAGTACTGATTCATAGATTTTTTATCTTTTATAATCAGGCAAAAATATTTGTTAGATTTTGTAATTTTCCTGAACAAACATCAGAAAGGAACATCATTAGAACAGTTTCACCTCAAGTTTGACTTGTGGAACCATCTTCTCCAGCGCTTGTGTTGATAGCTTTCCTTCTTATTAAGTCGTCAGGGTCTAGAAGAATAGGCCGTCCTTTTAGTTGGTTGCAGCATGTTTCCAGTGACACTGCTTCTTCCAACATTGGACTTTTCAGATTTTCAGTTTTTAACGAAGTAAACCCCAAATTAGAGTCATCCAGAATGTATGATTCAGTTGATCTTAAGCCTCTCATGAGTTCTGATTTCAGTGTCTTTGTGGTTTTTACCACCAACCACAACCGCTTGGCGAGTTCTGGTTTTTTGTTTTGCACCATTTATGCTTTTTTTAAAGTACTGAGTCCATTGTCACAGAAACGCGTGCAACATAGCTTGGAAAGCGGTGTAATTGCCCTAATGGGTACCGTTAAGCTGTTGCAAAGAAGGGTTTCTTCTATAGTCCCGTGTTTTCCACCTGCCTTTAACTGACGTCAGCCTCATTGTCTCAGAGAGAAAACATGAGTCACGTTTACTTGCTAAGACTTCGGTTTGGCAGATTTTTTGACGTCATGCAATTGAATGCAGAGAACCTCTGCAACACGTGGACGTGTTTGGACAGATATCTGAAAATATTTTATTTCGGAGGCTTGACTAAAGGCATTCAGAAAAGTAATGCATATTCCATTTTGTTTTTCAACCCATTTTGCCTTTGCTAGATTGAGAAAGCTGCAGGGATAAGACATGAATTTCTCCCCTATGTATGTTAAACCTTTCCAAATCATATTTGTAAAAAACAAGAAGGTTTTGAAACTTTTAAACCAGAATTTGGTTACAAGATTATATATATAGATATTAATAGAATATAGTGAAAAAATTTGGTATTGATCAACTAATAAAACATAAAGGAGAATCATCAGTGGAGTTTCCTGAATGGCAGCACCTTTCCTTCCGGATCAAAAGGGCCACTAAAAAAGTTTTCAGACAGATGACTATAGAAATAGTCTTGTTGTCTGCAAGCTCTGTATTGTAACCACATTCTAGACGAATGGCTGACTTTTTTGTTTTCGATTAGCCTTAAAAACAAAGAACAGACCTTGGTCTTCCAACTATGCAGCCATAGACAGTGGGCAAAACAAAGAACATGTTTAATATTAAGCCACATAAGACAGAAGTTAGCCTGGTATTTAAAGAATTTGTGGTATTTGCAACTTACAGTGCATTAAGCAAGAAATATGAAACAGGTATTGATGAACTGATACACAAGTGATACAATAGAATGTATTTAACAGAAAAAAAACAAAAAAGATATCAGTAATACACGGAATGTAAACTTGGCTACACAGGAACTGAATTACAGAACAGAACAGGGTCTCAAATTTAGAAAACCAACTTATGCTTGCTTAAGGGGAAAGGTGAGTTGGGGTGCTGCATAAAACCAGAGATTGAAATGAGCACAGATAAAGTTCCTTAAGCCAAATATGGAATAGACAAGAGCTACTCCTTGCTCAACGAAATGGACTCAACACCGCATATTAAACGCCTAAGAATGTACCTGACTAGTAAGTATCTTAAAACCTATGGATTGCTATGTCTCCGAAAGAGAATCAAGCATGTGTACAGGGGCATAAACGCAGCAGTGATAGGATTGGAGAGGTTCGGTGAGCAAATGAAGACCCTTTGAAGTCATATTGCATGGTACCCATTCCACGGGTTTCAACTACCCAGGTTTAAGGTATTCTTCCTTCAGCTAAAACATGCATGTGGAACCCAGAGTATGATCAACCATGTGATCGGGAGACGTGTTCAAATATGTCTCAGTTTTCCTCCCCTGGTACTCGGGTGCAACATTCCAGACGCTTTACTAACACTCTCCCCACTTGGAGAGTCAGCCCTTTAACCTCCTGTTTGGCCCAGTTTGCAATTTCTGCGGAAGATGAACAGGAATAGCGAGAACCAATGAGAGACTAGCTGGAGGTGTCTGGACGGGCAAATTTAACTCTCATTTCCCACCAGGAAGAGGAATTAACCAAAGGCTCAGCGTGCCGTGCCGGAACCAGATTAGGGCCTGAAGCCATCCTGCGGTGTTGCGGCCAGCTCACAAGAAAGCGAGTTGAAGAAAGGAGCTCAGGGGCACTGTAATTCACAAACCTGCAGAGTTATAAATGACAGCTATCGTCCAAAAATAGACTGAAGTAAGGCTGCCAAGAGGACTTGAAAGCGGGGCAGAATTGCAGGAAACCGATTTCAGGAGGTAGACTGGAATTGCATTGAAAGCATAGGAAAAGAGGCAGAACGTCCACAATGATGCACTTGGCCAAAAAGGGCGTATGCGTTTTTTCCTGAATATATTCAGGAAAAAACGCATACGCCCTTTTTGGCCAACCAAGCAAGCTTGCAAAGGAAATCTGCACTACAATGAAGTCTCACTTCCCCCCGGTCAAAAGGGCCATCTGAAAAAAGTGTAAAATCCAGAAAGGCAGGACAGGCCATGGAGAACTGGGAGCCTTGTTATGCTGATGGGCGGGATGTAAATTGCCAACAGACACTCGGGAGAAGTGTATGGTGTTTCCTGAAACATCTAAAAAACAAAGCAACAGAGCCTAGGGCACTTCCACTTATGGTCCTATAGCTTAGGGAAATTAAAATCAAAAAGACACAGCCACCCCAAAGTTTGGAACGGCTCTGTTTACAAGAACCTCGTTTACAGTACAAGTTCAACATCGCAGAAAGTGAAAAATGGATAAAGAAGTTGTGGTATTTACTTACAAAGCAATATCACTCAGCAATGAAATCTATGTCATCAGGCCCTTAGCAGCACAATGAGTGGATTCAGGTATGATGATTCTAACTGAAATAAGTCACACAGAAAAAGAAACATCATAAGATATCAGTAATACACGGAATGTAAACTTGGCTACACAGGAACTGAATTACAGAACAGAACAGGGTCTCAAATTTAGAAAACCAACTTATGCTTGCTTAAGGGTAAAGGTGAGTTGGGGTGCTGCATAAAACCAGAGATTGAAATGAGCACAGATAAAGTTCCTTAAGCCAAATATGGAATAGACAAGAGCTACTCCTTGCTCAACGAAATGGACTCAACACCGCATATTAAACGCCTAAGAATGTACCTGACTAGTAAGTATCTTAAAACCTATGGATTGCTATGTCTCCGAAAGAGAATCAAGCATGTGTACAGGGGCATAAACGCAGCAGTGATAGGATTGGAGAGGTTCGGTGAGCAAATGAAGACCCTTTGAAGTCATATTGCATGGTACCCATTCCACGGGTTTCAACTACCCAGGTTTAAGGTATTCTTCCTTCAGCTAAAACATGCATGTGGAACCCAGAGTATGATCAACCATGTGATCGGGAGACGTGTTCAAATATGTCTCAGTTTTCCTCCCCTGGTACTCGGGTGCAACATTCCAGACGCTTTACTAACACTCTCCCCACTTGGAGAGTCAGTCCCTTTAACCTCCTGTTTGGCCCAGTTTGCAATTTCTGCGGAAGATGAACAGGAATAGCGAGAACCAATGAGAGACTAGCTGGAGGTGTCTGGACGGGCAAATTTAACTCTCATTTCCCACCAGGAAGAGGAAATAACCAAAGGCTCAGCGTGCCGTGCCGGAACCAGATTAGGGCCTGAAGCCATCCTGCGGTGTTGCGGCCAGCTCACAAGAAAGCGAGTTGAAGAAAGGAGCTCAGGGGCACTGTAATTCACAAACCTGCAGAGTTATAAATGACAGCTATCGTCCAAAAATAGACTGAAGTAAGGCTGCCAAGAGGACTTGAAAGCGGGGCAGAATTGCAGGAAACCGATTTCAGGAGGTAGACTGGAATTGCATTGAAAGCATAGGAAAAGAGGCAGAACGTCCACAATGATGCACTTGGCCAAAAAGGGCGTATGCGTTTTTTCCTGAATATATTCAGGAAAAAACGCATACGCCCTTTTTGGCCAACCAAGCAAGCTTGCAAAGGAAATCTGCACTACAATGAAGTCTCACTTCCCCCCGGTCAAAAGGGCCATCTGAAAAAAGTGTAAAATCCAGAAAGGCAGGACAGGCCATGGAGAACTGGGAGCCTTGTTATGCTGATGGGCGGGATGTAAATTGCCAACAGACACTCGGGAGAAGTGTATGGTGTTTCCTGAAACATCTAAAAAACAAAGCAACAGAGCCTAGGGCACTTCCACTTATGGTCCTATAGCTTAGGGAAATTAAAATCAAAAAGACACAGCCACCCCAAAGTTTGGAACGCCTCTGTTTACAAGAACCTCGTTTACAGTACAAGTTCAACATCGCAGAAAGTGAAAAATGGATAAAGAAGTTGTGGTATTTACTTACAAAGCAATATCACTCAGCAATGAAATCTATGTCATCAGGCCCTTAGCAGCACAATGAGTGGATTCAGGTATGATGATTCTAACTGAAATAAGTCACACAGAAAAAGAAACATCATAAGATATCAGTAATACACGGAATGTAAACTTGGCTACACAGGAACTGAATTACAGAACAGAACAGGGTCTCAAATTTAGAAAACCAACTTATGCTTGCTTAAGGGGAAAGGTGAGTTGGGGTGCTGCATAAAACCAGAGATTGAAATGAGCACAGATAAAGTTCCTTAAGCCAAATATGGAATAGACAAGAGCTACTCCTTGCTCAACGAAATGGACTCAACACCGCATATTAAACGCCTAAGAATGTACCTGACTAGTAAGTATCTTAAAACCTATGGATTGCTATGTCTCCGAAAGAGAATCAAGCATGTGTACAGGGGCATAAACGCAGCAGTGATAGGATTGGAGAGGTTCGGTGAGCAAATGAAGACCCTTTGAAGTCATATTGCATGGTACCCATTCCACGGGTTTCAACTACCCAGGTTTAAGGTATTCTTCCTTCAGCTAAAACATGCATGTGGAACCCAGAGTATGATCAACCATGTGATCGGGAGACGTGTTCAAATATGTCTCAGTTTTCCTCCCCTGGTACTCGGGTGCAACATTCCAGACGCTTTACTAACACTCTCCCCACTTGGAGAGTCAGTCCCTTTAACCTCCTGTTTGGCCCAGTTTGCAATTTCTGCGGAAGATGAACAGGAATAGCGAGAACCAATGAGAGACTAGCTGGAGGTGTCTGGACGGGCAAATTTAACTCTCATTTCCCACCAGGAAGAGGAATTAACCAAAGGCTCAGCGTGCCGTGCCGGAACCAGATTAGGGCCTGAAGCCATCCTGCGGTGTTGCGGCCAGGTCACAAGAAAGCGAGTTGAAGAAAGGAGCTCAGGGGCACTGTAATTCACAAACCTGCAGAGTTATAAATGACAGCTATCGTCCAAAAATAGACTGAAGTAAGGCTGCCAAGAGGACTTGAAAGCGGGGCAGAATTGCAGGAAACCGATTTCAGGAGGTAGACTGGAATTGCATTGAAAGCATAGGAAAAGAGGCAGAACGTCCACAATGATGCACTTGGCCAAAAAGGGCGTATGCGTTTTTTCCTGAATATATTCAGGAAAAAACGCATACGCCCTTTTTGGCCAACCAAGCAAGCTTGCAAAGGAAATCTGCACTACAATGAAGTCTCACTTCCCCCCGTCAAAAGGGCCATCTGAAAAAAGTGTAAAATCCAGAAAGGCAGGACAGGCCATGGAGAACTGGGAGCCTTGTTATGCTGATGGGCGGGATGTAAATTGCCAACAGACACTCGGGAGAAGTGTATGGTGTTTCCTGAAACATCTAAAAAACAAAGCAACAGAGCCTAGGGCACTTCCACTTATGGTCCTATAGCTTAGGGAAATTAAAATCAAAAAGACACAGCCACCCCAAAGTTTGGAACGGCTCTGTTTACAAGAACCTCGTTTACAGTACAAGTTCAACATCGCAGAAAGTGAAAAATGGATAAAGAAGTTGTGGTATTTACTTACAAAGCAATATCACTCAGCAATGAAATCTATGTCATCAGGCCCTTAGCAGCACAATGAGTGGATTCAGGTATGATGATTCTAACTGAAATAAGTCACACAGAAAAAGAAACATCATAAGATATCAGTAATACACGGAATGTAAACTTGGCTACACAGGAACTGAATTACAGAACAGAACAGGGTCTCAAATTTAGAAAACCAACTTATGCTTGCTTAAGGGGAAAGGTGAGTTGGGGTGCTGCATAAAACCAGAGATTGAAATGAGCACAGATAAAGTTCCTTAAGCCAAATATGGAATAGACAAGAGCTACTCCTTGCTCAACGAAATGGACTCAACACCGCATATTAAACGCCTAAGAATGTACCTGACTAGTAAGTATCTTAAAACCTATGGATTGCTATGTCTCCGAAAGAGAATCAAGCATGTGTACAGGGGCATAAACGCAGCAGTGATAGGATTGGAGAGGTTCGGTGAGCAAATGAAGACCCTTTGAAGTCATATTGCATGGTACCCATTCCACGGGTTTCAACTCCCAGGTTTAAGGTATTCTTCCTTCAGCTAAAACATGCATGTGGAACCCAGAGTATGATCAACCATGTGATCGGGAGACGTGTTCAAATATGTCTCAGTTTTCCTCCCCTGGTACTCGGGTGCAACATTCCAGACGCTTTACTAACACTCTCCCCACTTGGAGAGTCAGTCCCTTTAACCTCCTGTTTGGCCCAGTTTGCAATTTCTGCGGAAGATGAACAGGAATAGCGAGAACCAATGAGAGACTAGCTGGAGGTGTCTGGACGGGCAAATTTAACTCTCATTTCCCACCAGGAAGAGGAATAACCAAAGGCTCAGCGTGCCGTGCCGGAACCAGATTAGGGCCTGAAGCCATCCTGCGGTGTTGCGGCCAGGTCACAAGAAAGCGAGTTGAAGAAAGGAGCTCAGGGGCACTGTAATTCACAAACCTGCAGAGTTATAAATGACAGCTATCGTCCAAAAATAGACTGAAGTAAGGCTGCCAAGAGGACTTGAAAGCGGGGCAGAATTGCAGGAAACCGATTTCAGGAGGTAGACTGGAATTGCATTGAAAGCATAGGAAAAGAGGCAGAACGTCCACAATGATGCACTTGGCCAAAAAGGGCGTATGCGTTTTTTCCTGAATATATTCAGGAAAAAACGCATACGCCCTTTTTGGCCAACCAAGCAAGCTTGCAAAGGAAATCTGCACTACAATGAAGTCTCACTTCCCCCCGGTCAAAAGGGCCATCTGAAAAAAGTGTAAAATCCAGAAAGGCAGGACAGGCCATGGAGAACTGGGAGCCTTGTTATGCTGATGGGCGGGATGTAAATTGCCAACAGACACTCGGGAGAAGTGTATGGTGTTTCCTGAAACATCTAAAAAACAAAGCAACAGAGCCTAGGGCACTTCCACTTATGGTCCTATAGCTTAGGGAAATTAAAATCAAAAAGACACAGCCACCCCAAAGTTTGGAACGGCTCTGTTTACAAGAACCTCGTTTACAGTACAAGTTCAACATCGCAGAAAGTGAAAAATGGATAAAGAAGTTGTGGTATTTACTTACAAAGCAATATCACTCAGCAATGAAATCTATGTCATCAGGCCCTTAGCAGCACAATGAGTGGATTCAGGTATGATGATTCTAACTGAAATAAGTCACACAGAAAAAGAAACATCATAAGATATCAGTAATACACGGAATGTAAACTTGGCTACACAGGAACTGAATTACAGAACAGAACAGGGTCTCAAATTTAGAAAACCAACTTATGCTTGCTTAAGGGAAAGGTGAGTTGGGGTGCTGCATAAAACCAGAGATTGAAATGAGCACAGATAAAGTTCCTTAAGCCAAATATGGAATAGACAAGAGCTACTCCTTGCTCAACGAAATGGACTCAACACCGCATATTAAACGCCTAAGAATGTACCTGACTAGTAAGTATCTTAAAACCTATGGATTGCTATGTCTCCGAAAGAGAATCAAGCATGTGTACAGGGGCATAAACGCAGCAGTGATAGGATTGGAGAGGTTCGGTGAGCAAATGAAGACCCTTTGAAGTCATATTGCATGGTACCCATTCCACGGGTTTCAACTCCCAGGTTTAAGGTATTCTTCCTTCAGCTAAAACATGCATGTGGAACCCAGAGTATGATCAACCATGTGATCGGGAGACGTGTTCAAATATGTCTCAGTTTTCCTCCCCTGGTACTCGGGTGCAACATTCCAGACGCTTTACTAACACTCTCCCCACTTGGAGAGTCAGTCCCTTTAACCTCCTGTTTGGCCCAGTTTGCAATTTCTGCGGAAGATGAACAGGAATAGCGAGAACCAATGAGAGACTAGCTGGAGGTGTCTGGACGGGCAAATTTAACTCTCATTTCCCACCAGGAAGAGGAATTAACCAAAGGCTCAGCGTGCCGTGCCGGAACCAGATTAGGGCCTGAAGCCATCCTGCGGTGTTGCGGCCAGCTCACAAGAAAGCGAGTTGAAGAAAGGAGCTCAGGGGCACTGTAATTCACAAACCTGCAGAGTTATAAATGACAGCTATCGTCCAAAAATAGACTGAAGTAAGGCTGCCAAGAGGACTTGAAAGCGGGGCAGAATTGCAGGAAACCGATTTCAGGAGGTAGACTGGAATTGCATTGAAAGCATAGGAAAAGAGGCAGAACGTCCACAATGATGCACTTGGCCAAAAAGGGCGTATGCGTTTTTTCCTGAATATATTCAGGAAAAAACGCATACGCCCTTTTTGGCCAACCAAGCAAGCTTGCAAAGGAAATCTGCACTACAATGAAGTCTCACTTCCCCCCGGTCAAAAGGGCCATCTGAAAAAAGTGTAAAATCCAGAAAGGCAGGACAGGCCATGGAGAACTGGGAGCCTTGTTATGCTGATGGGCGGGATGTAAATTGCCAACAGACACTCGGGAGAAGTGTATGGTGTTTCCTGAAACATCTAAAAAACAAAGCAACAGAGCCTAGGGCACTTCCACTTATGGTCCTATAGCTTAGGGAAATTAAAATCAAAAAGACACAGCCACCCCAAAGTTTGGGACGGCTCTGTTTACAAGAACCTCGTTTACAGTACAAGTTCAACATCGCAGAAAGTGAAAAATGGATAAAGAAGTTGTGGTATTTACTTACAAAGCAATATCACTCAGCAATGAAATCTATGTCATCAGGCCCTTAGCAGCACAATGAGTGGATTCAGGTATGATGATTCTAACTGAAATAAGTCACACAGAAAAAGAAACATCATAAGATATCAGTAATACACGGAATGTAAACTTGGCTACACAGGAACTGAATTACAGAACAGAACAGGGTCTCAAATTTAGAAAACCAACTTATGCTTGCTTAAGGGAAAGGTGAGTTGGGGTGCTGCATAAAACCAGAGATTGAAATGAGCACAGATAAAGTTCCTTAAGCCAAATATGGAATAGACAAGAGCTACTCCTTGCTCAACGAAATGGACTCAACACCGCATATTAAACGCCTAAGAATGTACCTGACTAGTAAGTATCTTAAAACCTATGGATTGCTATGTCTCCGAAAGAGAATCAAGCATGTGTACAGGGGCATAAACGCAGCAGTGATAGGATTGGAGAGGTTCGGTGAGCAAATGAAGACCCTTTGAAGTCATATTGCATGGTACCCATTCCACGGGTTTCAACTACCCAGGTTTAAGGTATTCTTCCTTCAGCTAAAACATGCATGTGGAACCCAGAGTATGATCAACCATGTGATCGGGAGACGTGTTCAAATATGTCTCAGTTTTCCTCCCCTGGTACTCGGGTGCAACATTCCAGACGCTTTACTAACACTCTCCCCACTTGGAGAGTCAGTCCCTTTAACCTCCTGTTTGGCCCAGTTTGCAATTTCTGCGGAAGATGAACAGGAATAGCGAGAACCAATGAGAGACTAGCTGGAGGTGTCTGGACGGGCAAATTTAACTCTCATTTCCCACCAGGAAGAGGAATAACCAAAGGCTCAGCGTGCCGTGCCGGAACCAGATTAGGGCCTGAAGCCATCCTGCGGTGTTGCGGCCAGCTCACAAGAAAGCGAGTTGAAGAAAGGAGCTCAGGGGCACTGTAATTCACAAACCTGCAGAGTTATAAATGACAGCTATCGTCCAAAAATAGACTGAAGTAAGGCTGCCAAGAGGACTTGAAAGCGGGGCAGAATTGCAGGAAACCGATTTCAGGAGGTAGACTGGAATTGCATTGAAAGCATAGGAAAAGAGGCAGAACGTCCACAATGATGCACTTGGCCAAAAAGGGCGTATGCGTTTTTTCCTGAATATATTCAGGAAAAAACGCATACGCCCTTTTTGGCCAACCAAGCAAGCTTGCAAAGGAAATCTGCACTACAATGAAGTCTCACTTCCCCCCGGTCAAAAGGGCCATCTGAAAAAAGTGTAAAATCCAGAAAGGCAGGACAGGCCATGGAGAACTGGGAGCCTTGTTATGCTGATGGGCGGGATGTAAATTGCCAACAGACCTCGGGAGAAGTGTATGGTGTTTCCTGAAACATCTAAAAAACAAAGCAACAGAGCCTAGGGCACTTCCACTTATGGTCCTATAGCTTAGGGAAATTAAAATCAAAAAGACACAGCCACCCCAAAGTTTGGACGGCTCTGTTTACAAGAACCTCGTTTACAGTACAAGTTCAACATCGCAGAAAGTGAAAAATGGATAAAGAAGTTGTGGTATTTACTTACAAAGCAATATCACTCAGCAATGAAATCTATGTCATCAGGCCCTTAGCAGCACAATGAGTGGATTCAGGTATGATGATTCTAACTGAAATAAGTCACACAGAAAAAGAAACATCATAAGATATCAGTAATACACGGAATGTAAACTTGGCTACACAGGAACTGAATTACAGAACAGAACAGGGTCTCAAATTTAGAAAACCAACTTATGCTTGCTTAAGGGGAAAGGTGAGTTGGGGTGCTGCATAAAACCAGAGATTGAAATGAGCACAGATAAAGTTCCTTAAGCCAAATATGGAATAGACAAGAGCTACTCCTTGCTCAACGAAATGGACTCAACACCGCATATTAAACGCCTAAGAATGTACCTGACTAGTAAGTATCTTAAAACCTATGGATTGCTATGTCTCCGAAAGAGAATCAAGCATGTGTACAGGGGCATAAACGCAGCAGTGATAGGATTGGAGAGGTTCGGTGAGCAAATGAAGACCCTTTGAAGTCATATTGCATGGTACCCATTCCACGGGTTTCAACTACCCAGGTTTAAGGTATTCTTCCTTCAGCTAAAACATGCATGTGGAACCCAGAGTATGATCAACCATGTGATCGGGAGACGTGTTCAAATATGTCTCAGTTTTCCTCCCCTGGTACTCGGGTGCAACATTCCAGACGCTTTACTAACACTCTCCCCACTTGGAGAGTCAGCGCCTTTAACCTCCTGTTTGGCCCAGTTTGCAATTTCTGCGGAAGATGAACAGGAATAGCGAGAACCAATGAGAGACTAGCTGGAGGTGTCTGGACGGGCAAATTTAACTCTCATTTCCCACCAGGAAGAGGAAATAACCAAAGGCTCAGCGTGCCGTGCCGGAACCAGATTAGGGCCTGAAGCCATCCTGCGGTGTTGCGGCCAGGTCACAAGAAAGCGAGTTGAAGAAAGGAGCTCAGGGGCACTGTAATTCACAAACCTGCAGAGTTATAAATGACAGCTATCGTCCAAAAATAGACTGAAGTAAGGCTGCCAAGAGGACTTGAAAGCGGGGCAGAATTGCAGGAAACCGATTTCAGGAGGTAGACTGGAATTGCATTGAAAGCATAGGAAAAGAGGCAGAACGTCCACAATGATGCACTTGGCCAAAAAGGGCGTATGCGTTTTTTCCTGAATATATTCAGGAAAAAACGCATACGCCCTTTTTGGCCAACCAAGCAAGCTTGCAAAGGAAATCTGCACTACAATGAAGTCTCACTTCCCCCCGGTCAAAAGGGCCATCTGAAAAAAGTGTAAAATCCAGAAAGGCAGGACAGGCCATGGAGAACTGGGAGCCTTGTTATGCTGATGGGCGGGATGTAAATTGCCAACAGACACTCGGGAGAAGTGTATGGTGTTTCCTGAAACATCTAAAAAACAAAGCAACAGAGCCTAGGGCACTTCCACTTATGGTCCTATAGCTTAGGGAAATTAAAATCAAAAAGACACAGCCACCCCAAAGTTTGGGACGCCTCTGTTTACAAGAACCTCGTTTACAGTACAAGTTCAACATCGCAGAAAGTGAAAAATGGATAAAGAAGTTGTGGTATTTACTTACAAAGCAATATCACTCAGCAATGAAATCTATGTCATCAGGCCCTTAGCAGCACAATGAGTGGATTCAGGTATGATGATTCTAACTGAAATAAGTCACACAGAAAAAGAAACATCATAAGATATCAGTAATACACGGAATGTAAACTTGGCTACACAGGAACTGAATTACAGAACAGAACAGGGTCTCAAATTTAGAAAACCAACTTATGCTTGCTTAAGGGGAAAGGTGAGTTGGGGTGCTGCATAAAACCAGAGATTGAAATGAGCACAGATAAAGTTCCTTAAGCCAAATATGGAATAGACAAGAGCTACTCCTTGCTCAACGAAATGGACTCAACACCGCATATTAAACGCCTAAGAATGTACCTGACTAGTAAGTATCTTAAAACCTATGGATTGCTATGTCTCCGAAAGAGAATCAAGCATGTGTACAGGGGCATAAACGCAGCAGTGATAGGATTGGAGAGGTTCGGTGAGCAAATGAAGACCCTTTGAAGTCATATTGCATGGTACCCATTCCACGGGTTTCAACTCTCCAGGTTTAAGGTATTCTTCCTTCAGCTAAAACATGCATGTGGAACCCAGAGTATGATCAACCATGTGATCGGGAGACGTGTTCAAATATGTCTCAGTTTTCCTCCCCTGGTACTCGGGTGCAACATTCCAGACGCTTTACTAACACTCTCCCCACTTGGAGAGTCAGTCCCTTTAACCTCCTGTTTGGCCCAGTTTGCAATTTCTGCGGAAGATGAACAGGAATAGCGAGAACCAATGAGAGACTAGCTGGAGGTGTCTGGACGGGCAAATTTAACTCTCATTTCCCACCAGGAAGAGGAATTAACCAAAGGCTCAGCGTGCCGTGCCGGAACCAGATTAGGGCCTGAAGCCATCCTGCGGTGTTGCGGCCAGCTCACAAGAAAGCGAGTTGAAGAAAGGAGCTCAGGGGCACTGTAATTCACAAACCTGCAGAGTTATAAATGACAGCTATCGTCCAAAAATAGACTGAAGTAAGGCTGCCAAGAGGACTTGAAAGCGGGGCAGAATTGCAGGAAACCGATTTCAGGAGGTAGACTGGAATTGCATTGAAAGCATAGGAAAAGAGGCAGAACGTCCACAATGATGCACTTGGCCAAAAAGGGCGTATGCGTTTTTTCCTGAATATATTCAGGAAAAAACGCATACGCCCTTTTTGGCCAACCAAGCAAGCTTGCAAAGGAAATCTGCACTACAATGAAGTCTCACTTCCCCCCGGTCAAAAGGGCCATCTGAAAAAAGTGTAAAATCCAGAAAGGCAGGACAGGCCATGGAGAACTGGGAGCCTTGTTATGCTGATGGGCGGGATGTAAATTGCCAACAGACACTCGGGAGAAGTGTATGGTGTTTCCTGAAACATCTAAAAAACAAAGCAACAGAGCCTAGGGCACTTCCACTTATGGTCCTATAGCTTAGGGAAATTAAAATCAAAAAGACACAGCCACCCCAAAGTTTGGAACGGCTCTGTTTACAAGAACCTCGTTTACAGTACAAGTTCAACATCGCAGAAAGTGAAAAATGGATAAAGAAGTTGTGGTATTTACTTACAAAGCAATATCACTCAGCAATGAAATCTATGTCATCAGGCCCTTAGCAGCACAATGAGTGGATTCAGGTATGATGATTCTAACTGAAATAAGTCACACAGAAAAAGAAACATCATAAGATATCAGTAATACACGGAATGTAAACTTGGCTACACAGGAACTGAATTACAGAACAGAACAGGGTCTCAAATTTAGAAAACCAACTTATGCTTGCTTAAGGGGAAAGGTGAGTTGGGGTGCTGCATAAAACCAGAGATTGAAATGAGCACAGATAAAGTTCCTTAAGCCAAATATGGAATAGACAAGAGCTACTCCTTGCTCAACGAAATGGACTCAACACCGCATATTAAACGCCTAAGAATGTACCTGACTAGTAAGTATCTTAAAACCTATGGATTGCTATGTCTCCGAAAGAGAATCAAGCATGTGTACAGGGGCATAAACGCAGCAGTGATAGGATTGGAGAGGTTCGGTGAGCAAATGAAGACCCTTTGAAGTCATATTGCATGGTACCCATTCCACGGGTTTCAACTCTCCAGGTTTAAGGTATTCTTCCTTCAGCTAAAACATGCATGTGGAACCCAGAGTATGATCAACCATGTGATCGGGAGACGTGTTCAAATATGTCTCAGTTTTCCTCCCCTGGTACTCGGGTGCAACATTCCAGACGCTTTACTAACACTCTCCCCACTTGGAGAGTCAGTCCCTTTAACCTCCTGTTTGGCCCAGTTTGCAATTTCTGCGGAAGATGAACAGGAATAGCGAGAACCAATGAGAGACTAGCTGGAGGTGTCTGGACGGGCAAATTTAACTCTCATTTCCCACCAGGAAGAGGAAATAACCAAAGGCTCAGCGTGCCGTGCCGGAACCAGATTAGGGCCTGAAGCCATCCTGCGGTGTTGCGGCCAGCTCACAAGAAAGCGAGTTGAAGAAAGGAGCTCAGGGGCACTGTAATTCACAAACCTGCAGAGTTATAAATGACAGCTATCGTCCAAAAATAGACTGAAGTAAGGCTGCCAAGAGGACTTGAAAGCGGGGCAGAATTGCAGGAAACCGATTTCAGGAGGTAGACTGGAATTGCATTGAAAGCATAGGAAAAGAGGCAGAACGTCCACAATGATGCACTTGGCCAAAAAGGGCGTATGCGTTTTTTCCTGAATATATTCAGGAAAAAACGCATACGCCCTTTTTGGCCAACCAAGCAAGCTTGCAAAGGAAATCTGCACTACAATGAAGTCTCACTTCCCCCCGGTCAAAAGGGCCATCTGAAAAAAGTGTAAAATCCAGAAAGGCAGGACAGGCCATGGAGAACTGGGAGCCTTGTTATGCTGATGGGCGGGATGTAAATTGCCAACAGACACTCGGGAGAAGTGTATGGTGTTTCCTGAAACATCTAAAAAACAAAGCAACAGAGCCTAGGGCACTTCCACTTATGGTCCTATAGCTTAGGGAAATTAAAATCAAAAAGACACAGCCACCCCAAAGTTTGGAACGGCTCTGTTTACAAGAACCTCGTTTACAGTACAAGTTCAACATCGCAGAAAGTGAAAAATGGATAAAGAAGTTGTGGTATTTACTTACAAAGCAATATCACTCAGCAATGAAATCTATGTCATCAGGCCCTTAGCAGCACAATGAGTGGATTCAGGTATGATGATTCTAACTGAAATAAGTCACACAGAAAAAGAAACATCATAAGATATCAGTAATACACGGAATGTAAACTTGGCTACACAGGAACTGAATTACAGAACAGAACAGGGTCTCAAATTTAGAAAACCAACTTATGCTTGCTTAAGGGGAAAGGTGAGTTGGGGTGCTGCATAAAACCAGAGATTGAAATGAGCACAGATAAAGTTCCTTAAGCCAAATATGGAATAGACAAGAGCTACTCCTTGCTCAACGAAATGGACTCAACACCGCATATTAAACGCCTAAGAATGTACCTGACTAGTAAGTATCTTAAAACCTATGGATTGCTATGTCTCCGAAAGAGAATCAAGCATGTGTACAGGGGCATAAACGCAGCAGTGATAGGATTGGAGAGGTTCGGTGAGCAAATGAAGACCCTTTGAAGTCATATTGCATGGTACCCATTCCACGGGTTTCAACTTCCCAGGTTTAAGGTATTCTTCCTTCAGCTAAAACATGCATGTGGAACCCAGAGTATGATCAACCATGTGATCGGGAGACGTGTTCAAATATGTCTCAGTTTTCCTCCCCTGGTACTCGGGTGCAACATTCCAGACGCTTTACTAACACTCTCCCCACTTGGAGAGTCAGCCCTTTAACCTCCTGTTTGGCCCAGTTTGCAATTTCTGCGGAAGATGAACAGGAATAGCGAGAACCAATGAGAGACTAGCTGGAGGTGTCTGGACGGGCAAATTTAACTCTCATTTCCCACCAGGAAGAGGAATTAACCAAAGGCTCAGCGTGCCGTGCCGGAACCAGATTAGGGCCTGAAGCCATCCTGCGGTGTTGCGGCCAGCTCACAAGAAAGCGAGTTGAAGAAAGGAGCTCAGGGGCACTGTAATTCACAAACCTGCAGAGTTATAAATGACAGCTATCGTCCAAAAATAGACTGAAGTAAGGCTGCCAAGAGGACTTGAAAGCGGGGCAGAATTGCAGGAAACCGATTTCAGGAGGTAGACTGGAATTGCATTGAAAGCATAGGAAAAGAGGCAGAACGTCCACAATGATGCACTTGGCCAAAAAGGGCGTATGCGTTTTTTCCTGAATATATTCAGGAAAAAACGCATACGCCCTTTTTGGCCAACCAAGCAAGCTTGCAAAGGAAATCTGCACTACAATGAAGTCTCACTTCCCCCCGGTCAAAAGGGCCATCTGAAAAAAGTGTAAAATCCAGAAAGGCAGGACAGGCCATGGAGAACTGGGAGCCTTGTTATGCTGATGGGCGGGATGTAAATTGCCAACAGACACTCGGGAGAAGTGTATGGTGTTTCCTGAAACATCTAAAAAACAAAGCAACAGAGCCTAGGGCACTTCCACTTATGGTCCTATAGCTTAGGGAAATTAAAATCAAAAAGACACAGCCACCCCAAAGTTTGGAACGGCTCTGTTTACAAGAACCTCGTTTACAGTACAAGTTCAACATCGCAGAAAGTGAAAAATGGATAAAGAAGTTGTGGTATTTACTTACAAAGCAATATCACTCAGCAATGAAATCTATGTCATCAGGCCCTTAGCAGCACAATGAGTGGATTCAGGTATGATGATTCTAACTGAAATAAGTCACACAGAAAAAGAAACATCATAAGATATCAGTAATACACGGAATGTAAACTTGGCTACACAGGAACTGAATTACAGAACAGAACAGGGTCTCAAATTTAGAAAACCAACTTATGCTTGCTTAAGGGGAAAGGTGAGTTGGGGTGCTGCATAAAACCAGAGATTGAAATGAGCACAGATAAAGTTCCTTAAGCCAAATATGGAATAGACAAGAGCTACTCCTTGCTCAACGAAATGGACTCAACACCGCATATTAAACGCCTAAGAATGTACCTGACTAGTAAGTATCTTAAAACCTATGGATTGCTATGTCTCCGAAAGAGAATCAAGCATGTGTACAGGGGCATAAACGCAGCAGTGATAGGATTGGAGAGGTTCGGTGAGCAAATGAAGACCCTTTGAAGTCATATTGCATGGTACCCATTCCACGGGTTCAACTCCCAGGTTTAAGGTATTCTTCCTTCAGCTAAAACATGCATGTGGAACCCAGAGTATGATCAACCATGTGATCGGGAGACGTGTTCAAATATGTCTCAGTTTTCCTCCCCTGGTACTCGGGTGCAACATTCCAGACGCTTTACTAACACTCTCCCCACTTGGAGAGTCAGCCCCTTTAACCTCCTGTTTGGCCCAGTTTGCAATTTCTGCGGAAGATGAACAGGAATAGCGAGAACCAATGAGAGACTAGCTGGAGGTGTCTGGACGGGCAAATTTAACTCTCATTTCCCACCAGGAAGAGGAATTAACCAAAGGCTCAGCGTGCCGTGCCGGAACCAGATTAGGGCCTGAAGCCATCCTGCGGTGTTGCGGCCAGGTCACAAGAAAGCGAGTTGAAGAAAGGAGCTCAGGGGCACTGTAATTCACAAACCTGCAGAGTTATAAATGACAGCTATCGTCCAAAAATAGACTGAAGTAAGGCTGCCAAGAGGACTTGAAAGCGGGGCAGAATTGCAGGAAACCGATTTCAGGAGGTAGACTGGAATTGCATTGAAAGCATAGGAAAAGAGGCAGAACGTCCACAATGATGCACTTGGCCAAAAAGGGCGTATGCGTTTTTTCCTGAATATATTCAGGAAAAAACGCATACGCCCTTTTTGGCCAACCAAGCAAGCTTGCAAAGGAAATCTGCACTACAATGAAGTCTCACTTCCCCCGGTCAAAAGGGCCATCTGAAAAAAGTGTAAAATCCAGAAAGGCAGGACAGGCCATGGAGAACTGGGAGCCTTGTTATGCTGATGGGCGGGATGTAAATTGCCAACAGACACTCGGGAGAAGTGTATGGTGTTTCCTGAAACATCTAAAAAACAAAGCAACAGAGCCTAGGGCACTTCCACTTATGGTCCTATAGCTTAGGGAAATTAAAATCAAAAAGACACAGCCACCCCAAAGTTTGGAACGGCTCTGTTTACAAGAACCTCGTTTACAGTACAAGTTCAACATCGCAGAAAGTGAAAAATGGATAAAGAAGTTGTGGTATTTACTTACAAAGCAATATCACTCAGCAATGAAATCTATGTCATCAGGCCCTTAGCAGCACAATGAGTGGATTCAGGTATGATGATTCTAACTGAAATAAGTCACACAGAAAAAGAAACATCATAAGATATCAGTAATACACGGAATGTAAACTTGGCTACACAGGAACTGAATTACAGAACAGAACAGGGTCTCAAATTTAGAAAACCAACTTATGCTTGCTTAAGGGGAAAGGTGAGTTGGGGTGCTGCATAAAACCAGAGATTGAAATGAGCACAGATAAAGTTCCTTAAGCCAAATATGGAATAGACAAGAGCTACTCCTTGCTCAACGAAATGGACTCAACACCGCATATTAAACGCCTAAGAATGTACCTGACTAGTAAGTATCTTAAAACCTATGGATTGCTATGTCTCCGAAAGAGAATCAAGCATGTGTACAGGGGCATAAACGCAGCAGTGATAGGATTGGAGAGGTTCGGTGAGCAAATGAAGACCCTTTGAAGTCATATTGCATGGTACCCATTCCACGGGTTTCAACTCTCCAGGTTTAAGGTATTCTTCCTTCAGCTAAAACATGCATGTGGAACCCAGAGTATGATCAACCATGTGATCGGGAGACGTGTTCAAATATGTCTCAGTTTTCCTCCCCTGGTACTCGGGTGCAACATTCCAGACGCTTTACTAACACTCTCCCCACTTGGAGAGTCAGCGTCTTTAACCTCCTGTTTGGCCCAGTTTGCAATTTCTGCGGAAGATGAACAGGAATAGCGAGAACCAATGAGAGACTAGCTGGAGGTGTCTGGACGGGCAAATTTAACTCTCATTTCCCACCAGGAAGAGGAAATAACCAAAGGCTCAGCGTGCCGTGCCGGAACCAGATTAGGGCCTGAAGCCATCCTGCGGTGTTGCGGCCAGGTCACAAGAAAGCGAGTTGAAGAAAGGAGCTCAGGGGCACTGTAATTCACAAACCTGCAGAGTTATAAATGACAGCTATCGTCCAAAAATAGACTGAAGTAAGGCTGCCAAGAGGACTTGAAAGCGGGGCAGAATTGCAGGAAACCGATTTCAGGAGGTAGACTGGAATTGCATTGAAAGCATAGGAAAAGAGGCAGAACGTCCACAATGATGCACTTGGCCAAAAAGGGCGTATGCGTTTTTTCCTGAATATATTCAGGAAAAAACGCATACGCCCTTTTTGGCCAACCAAGCAAGCTTGCAAAGGAAATCTGCACTACAATGAAGTCTCACTTCCCCCCGGTCAAAAGGGCCATCTGAAAAAAGTGTAAAATCCAGAAAGGCAGGACAGGCCATGGAGAACTGGGAGCCTTGTTATGCTGATGGGCGGGATGTAAATTGCCAACAGACACTCGGGAGAAGTGTATGGTGTTTCCTGAAACATCTAAAAAACAAAGCAACAGAGCCTAGGGCACTTCCACTTATGGTCCTATAGCTTAGGGAAATTAAAATCAAAAAGACACAGCCACCCCAAAGTTTGGAACGGCTCTGTTTACAAGAACCTCGTTTACAGTACAAGTTCAACATCGCAGAAAGTGAAAAATGGATAAAGAAGTTGTGGTATTTACTTACAAAGCAATATCACTCAGCAATGAAATCTATGTCATCAGGCCCTTAGCAGCACAATGAGTGGATTCAGGTATGATGATTCTAACTGAAATAAGTCACACAGAAAAAGAAACATCATAAGATATCAGTAATACACGGAATGTAAACTTGGCTACACAGGAACTGAATTACAGAACAGAACAGGGTCTCAAATTTAGAAAACCAACTTATGCTTGCTTAAGGGGAAAGGTGAGTTGGGGTGCTGCATAAAACCAGAGATTGAAATGAGCACAGATAAAGTTCCTTAAGCCAAATATGGAATAGACAAGAGCTACTCCTTGCTCAACGAAATGGACTCAACACCGCATATTAAACGCCTAAGAATGTACCTGACTAGTAAGTATCTTAAAACCTATGGATTGCTATGTCTCCGAAAGAGAATCAAGCATGTGTACAGGGGCATAAACGCAGCAGTGATAGGATTGGAGAGGTTCGGTGAGCAAATGAAGACCCTTTGAAGTCATATTGCATGGTACCCATTCCACGGGTTTCAACTCCCAGGTTTAAGGTATTCTTCCTTCAGCTAAAACATGCATGTGGAACCCAGAGTATGATCAACCATGTGATCGGGAGACGTGTTCAAATATGTCTCAGTTTTCCTCCCCTGGTACTCGGGTGCAACATTCCAGACGCTTTACTAACACTCTCCCCACTTGGAGAGTCAGCCCTTTAACCTCCTGTTTGGCCCAGTTTGCAATTTCTGCGGAAGATGAACAGGAATAGCGAGAACCAATGAGAGACTAGCTGGAGGTGTCTGGACGGGCAAATTTAACTCTCATTTCCCACCAGGAAGAGGAATTAACCAAAGGCTCAGCGTGCCGTGCCGGAACCAGATTAGGGCCTGAAGCCATCCTGCGGTGTTGCGGCCAGCTCACAAGAAAGCGAGTTGAAGAAAGGAGCTCAGGGGCACTGTAATTCACAAACCTGCAGAGTTATAAATGACAGCTATCGTCCAAAAATAGACTGAAGTAAGGCTGCCAAGAGGACTTGAAAGCGGGGCAGAATTGCAGGAAACCGATTTCAGGAGGTAGACTGGAATTGCATTGAAAGCATAGGAAAAGAGGCAGAACGTCCACAATGATGCACTTGGCCAAAAAGGGCGTATGCGTTTTTTCCTGAATATATTCAGGAAAAAACGCATACGCCCTTTTTGGCCAACCAAGCAAGCTTGCAAAGGAAATCTGCACTACAATGAAGTCTCACTTCCCCCCGGTCAAAAGGGCCATCTGAAAAAAGTGTAAAATCCAGAAAGGCAGGACAGGCCATGGAGAACTGGGAGCCTTGTTATGCTGATGGGCGGGATGTAAATTGCCAACAGACACTCGGGAGAAGTGTATGGTGTTTCCTGAAACATCTAAAAAACAAAGCAACAGAGCCTAGGGCACTTCCACTTATGGTCCTATAGCTTAGGGAAATTAAAATCAAAAAGACACAGCCACCCCAAAGTTTGGAACGGCTCTGTTTACAAGAACCTCGTTTACAGTACAAGTTCAACATCGCAGAAAGTGAAAAATGGATAAAGAAGTTGTGGTATTTACTTACAAAGCAATATCACTCAGCAATGAAATCTATGTCATCAGGCCCTTAGCAGCACAATGAGTGGATTCAGGTATGATGATTCTAACTGAAATAAGTCACACAGAAAAAGAAACATCATAAGATATCAGTAATACACGGAATGTAAACTTGGCTACACAGGAACTGAATTACAGAACAGAACAGGGTCTCAAATTTAGAAAACCAACTTATGCTTGCTTAAGGGAAAGGTGAGTTGGGGTGCTGCATAAAACCAGAGATTGAAATGAGCACAGATAAAGTTCCTTAAGCCAAATATGGAATAGACAAGAGCTACTCCTTGCTCAACGAAATGGACTCAACACCGCATATTAAACGCCTAAGAATGTACCTGACTAGTAAGTATCTTAAAACCTATGGATTGCTATGTCTCCGAAAGAGAATCAAGCATGTGTACAGGGGCATAAACGCAGCAGTGATAGGATTGGAGAGGTTCGGTGAGCAAATGAAGACCCTTTGAAGTCATATTGCATGGTACCCATTCCACGGGTTTCAACACCCAGGTTTAAGGTATTCTTCCTTCAGCTAAAACATGCATGTGGAACCCAGAGTATGATCAACCATGTGATCGGGAGACGTGTTCAAATATGTCTCAGTTTTCCTCCCCTGGTACTCGGGTGCAACATTCCAGACGCTTTACTAACACTCTCCCCACTTGGAGAGTCAGCGCCTTTAACCTCCTGTTTGGCCCAGTTTGCAATTTCTGCGGAAGATGAACAGGAATAGCGAGAACCAATGAGAGACTAGCTGGAGGTGTCTGGACGGGCAAATTTAACTCTCATTTCCCACCAGGAAGAGGAAATAACCAAAGGCTCAGCGTGCCGTGCCGGAACCAGATTAGGGCCTGAAGCCATCCTGCGGTGTTGCGGCCAGCTCACAAGAAAGCGAGTTGAAGAAAGGAGCTCAGGGGCACTGTAATTCACAAACCTGCAGAGTTATAAATGACAGCTATCGTCCAAAAATAGACTGAAGTAAGGCTGCCAAGAGGACTTGAAAGCGGGGCAGAATTGCAGGAAACCGATTTCAGGAGGTAGACTGGAATTGCATTGAAAGCATAGGAAAAGAGGCAGAACGTCCACAATGATGCACTTGGCCAAAAAGGGCGTATGCGTTTTTTCCTGAATATATTCAGGAAAAAACGCATACGCCCTTTTTGGCCAACCAAGCAAGCTTGCAAAGGAAATCTGCACTACAATGAAGTCTCACTTCCCCCGGTCAAAAGGGCCATCTGAAAAAAGTGTAAAATCCAGAAAGGCAGGACAGGCCATGGAGAACTGGGAGCCTTGTTATGCTGATGGGCGGGATGTAAATTGCCAACAGACACTCGGGAGAAGTGTATGGTGTTTCCTGAAACATCTAAAAAACAAAGCAACAGAGCCTAGGGCACTTCCACTTATGGTCCTATAGCTTAGGGAAATTAAAATCAAAAAGACACAGCCACCCCAAAGTTTGGAACGGCTCTGTTTACAAGAACCTCGTTTACAGTACAAGTTCAACATCGCAGAAAGTGAAAAATGGATAAAGAAGTTGTGGTATTTACTTACAAAGCAATATCACTCAGCAATGAAATCTATGTCATCAGGCCCTTAGCAGCACAATGAGTGGATTCAGGTATGATGATTCTAACTGAAATAAGTCACACAGAAAAAGAAACATCATAAGATATCAGTAATACACGGAATGTAAACTTGGCTACACAGGAACTGAATTACAGAACAGAACAGGGTCTCAAATTTAGAAAACCAACTTATGCTTGCTTAAGGGAAAGGTGAGTTGGGGTGCTGCATAAAACCAGAGATTGAAATGAGCACAGATAAAGTTCCTTAAGCCAAATATGGAATAGACAAGAGCTACTCCTTGCTCAACGAAATGGACTCAACACCGCATATTAAACGCCTAAGAATGTACCTGACTAGTAAGTATCTTAAAACCTATGGATTGCTATGTCTCCGAAAGAGAATCAAGCATGTGTACAGGGGCATAAACGCAGCAGTGATAGGATTGGAGAGGTTCGGTGAGCAAATGAAGACCCTTTGAAGTCATATTGCATGGTACCCATTCCACGGGTTTCAACTCTCCAGGTTTAAGGTATTCTTCCTTCAGCTAAAACATGCATGTGGAACCCAGAGTATGATCAACCATGTGATCGGGAGACGTGTTCAAATATGTCTCAGTTTTCCTCCCCTGGTACTCGGGTGCAACATTCCAGACGCTTTACTAACACTCTCCCCACTTGGAGAGTCAGTCCCTTTAACCTCCTGTTTGGCCCAGTTTGCAATTTCTGCGGAAGATGAACAGGAATAGCGAGAACCAATGAGAGACTAGCTGGAGGTGTCTGGACGGGCAAATTTAACTCTCATTTCCCACCAGGAAGAGGAATTAACCAAAGGCTCAGCGTGCCGTGC
Organism: Tursiops truncatus; assembly: GCF_011762595.2. Classification (NCBI taxonomy): domain Eukaryota; kingdom Metazoa; phylum Chordata; class Mammalia; order Artiodactyla; family Delphinidae; genus Tursiops; species Tursiops truncatus. The sequence goes on along the minus strand of NW_022983290.1, from coordinate 51,522 downwards.
CGGAACCAGATTAGGGCCTGAAGCCATCCTGCGGTGTTGCGGCCAGGTCACAAGAAAGCGAGTTGAAGAAAGGAGCTCAGGGGCACTGTAATTCACAAACCTGCAGAGTTATAAATGACAGCTATCGTCCAAAAATAGACTGAAGTAAGGCTGCCAAGAGGACTTGAAAGCGGGGCAGAATTGCAGGAAACCGATTTCAGGAGGTAGACTGGAATTGCATTGAAAGCATAGGAAAAGAGGCAGAACGTCCACAATGATGCACTTGGCCAAAAAGGGCGTATGCGTTTTTTCCTGAATATATTCAGGAAAAAACGCATACGCCCTTTTTGGCCAACCAAGCAAGCTTGCAAAGGAAATCTGCACTACAATGAAGTCTCACTTCCCCCCGGTCAAAAGGGCCATCTGAAAAAAGTGTAAAATCCAGAAAGGCAGGACAGGCCATGGAGAACTGGGAGCCTTGTTATGCTGATGGGCGGGATGTAAATTGCCAACAGACACTCGGGAGAAGTGTATGGTGTTTCCTGAAACATCTAAAAAACAAAGCAACAGAGCCTAGGGCACTTCCACTTATGGTCCTATAGCTTAGGGAAATTAAAATCAAAAAGACACAGCCACCCCAAAGTTTGGGACGCCTCTGTTTACAAGAACCTCGTTTACAGTACAAGTTCAACATCGCAGAAAGTGAAAAATGGATAAAGAAGTTGTGGTATTTACTTACAAAGCAATATCACTCAGCAATGAAATCTATGTCATCAGGCCCTTAGCAGCACAATGAGTGGATTCAGGTATGATGATTCTAACTGAAATAAGTCACACAGAAAAAGAAACATCATAAGATATCAGTAATACACGGAATGTAAACTTGGCTACACAGGAACTGAATTACAGAACAGAACAGGGTCTCAAATTTAGAAAACCAACTTATGCTTGCTTAAGGGGAAAGGTGAGTTGGGGTGCTGCATAAAACCAGAGATTGAAATGAGCACAGATAAAGTTCCTTAAGCCAAATATGGAATAGACAAGAGCTACTCCTTGCTCAACGAAATGGACTCAACACCGCATATTAAACGCCTAAGAATGTACCTGACTAGTAAGTATCTTAAAACCTATGGATTGCTATGTCTCCGAAAGAGAATCAAGCATGTGTACAGGGGCATAAACGCAGCAGTGATAGGATTGGAGAGGTTCGGTGAGCAAATGAAGACCCTTTGAAGTCATATTGCATGGTACCCATTCCACGGGTTTCAACTCTCCAGGTTTAAGGTATTCTTCCTTCAGCTAAAACATGCATGTGGAACCCAGAGTATGATCAACCATGTGATCGGGAGACGTGTTCAAATATGTCTCAGTTTTCCTCCCCTGGTACTCGGGTGCAACATTCCAGACGCTTTACTAACACTCTCCCCACTTGGAGAGTCAGCCCTTTAACCTCCTGTTTGGCCCAGTTTGCAATTTCTGCGGAAGATGAACAGGAATAGCGAGAACCAATGAGAGACTAGCTGGAGGTGTCTGGACGGGCAAATTTAACTCTCATTTCCCACCAGGAAGAGGAAATAACCAAAGGCTCAGCGTGCCGTGCCGGAACCAGATTAGGGCCTGAAGCCATCCTGCGGTGTTGCGGCCAGCTCACAAGAAAGCGAGTTGAAGAAAGGAGCTCAGGGGCACTGTAATTCACAAACCTGCAGAGTTATAAATGACAGCTATCGTCCAAAAATAGACTGAAGTAAGGCTGCCAAGAGGACTTGAAAGCGGGGCAGAATTGCAGGAAACCGATTTCAGGAGGTAGACTGGAATTGCATTGAAAGCATAGGAAAAGAGGCAGAACGTCCACAATGATGCACTTGGCCAAAAAGGGCGTATGCGTTTTTTCCTGAATATATTCAGGAAAAAACGCATACGCCCTTTTTGGCCAACCAAGCAAGCTTGCAAAGGAAATCTGCACTACAATGAAGTCTCACTTCCCCCCGGTCAAAAGGGCCATCTGAAAAAAGTGTAAAATCCAGAAAGGCAGGACAGGCCATGGAGAACTGGGAGCCTTGTTATGCTGATGGGCGGGATGTAAATTGCCAACAGACACTCGGGAGAAGTGTATGGTGTTTCCTGAAACATCTAAAAAACAAAGCAACAGAGCCTAGGGCACTTCCACTTATGGTCCTATAGCTTAGGGAAATTAAAATCAAAAAGACACAGCCACCCCAAAGTTTGGAACGGCTCTGTTTACAAGAACCTCGTTTACAGTACAAGTTCAACATCGCAGAAAGTGAAAAATGGATAAAGAAGTTGTGGTATTTACTTACAAAGCAATATCACTCAGCAATGAAATCTATGTCATCAGGCCCTTAGCAGCACAATGAGTGGATTCAGGTATGATGATTCTAACTGAAATAAGTCACACAGAAAAAGAAACATCATAAGATATCAGTAATACACGGAATGTAAACTTGGCTACACAGGAACTGAATTACAGAACAGAACAGGGTCTCAAATTTAGAAAACCAACTTATGCTTGCTTAAGGGAAAGGTGAGTTGGGGTGCTGCATAAAACCAGAGATTGAAATGAGCACAGATAAAGTTCCTTAAGCCAAATATGGAATAGACAAGAGCTACTCCTTGCTCAACGAAATGGACTCAACACCGCATATTAAACGCCTAAGAATGTACCTGACTAGTAAGTATCTTAAAACCTATGGATTGCTATGTCTCCGAAAGAGAATCAAGCATGTGTACAGGGGCATAAACGCAGCAGTGATAGGATTGGAGAGGTTCGGTGAGCAAATGAAGACCCTTTGAAGTCATATTGCATGGTACCCATTCCACGGGTTTCAACTCTCCAGGTTTAAGGTATTCTTCCTTCAGCTAAAACATGCATGTGGAACCCAGAGTATGATCAACCATGTGATCGGGAGACGTGTTCAAATATGTCTCAGTTTTCCTCCCCTGGTACTCGGGTGCAACATTCCAGACGCTTTACTAACACTCTCCCCACTTGGAGAGTCAGTCCCTTTAACCTCCTGTTTGGCCCAGTTTGCAATTTCTGCGGAAGATGAACAGGAATAGCGAGAACCAATGAGAGACTAGCTGGAGGTGTCTGGACGGGCAAATTTAACTCTCATTTCCCACCAGGAAGAGGAATTAACCAAAGGCTCAGCGTGCCGTGCCGGAACCAGATTAGGGCCTGAAGCCATCCTGCGGTGTTGCGGCCAGCTCACAAGAAAGCGAGTTGAAGAAAGGAGCTCAGGGGCACTGTAATTCACAAACCTGCAGAGTTATAAATGACAGCTATCGTCCAAAAATAGACTGAAGTAAGGCTGCCAAGAGGACTTGAAAGCGGGGCAGAATTGCAGGAAACCGATTTCAGGAGGTAGACTGGAATTGCATTGAAAGCATAGGAAAAGAGGCAGAACGTCCACAATGATGCACTTGGCCAAAAAGGGCGTATGCGTTTTTTCCTGAATATATTCAGGAAAAAACGCATACGCCCTTTTTGGCCAACCAAGCAAGCTTGCAAAGGAAATCTGCACTACAATGAAGTCTCACTTCCCCCCGGTCAAAAGGGCCATCTGAAAAAAGTGTAAAATCCAGAAAGGCAGGACAGGCCATGGAGAACTGGGAGCCTTGTTATGCTGATGGGCGGGATGTAAATTGCCAACAGACACTCGGGAGAAGTGTATGGTGTTTCCTGAAACATCTAAAAAACAAAGCAACAGAGCCTAGGGCACTTCCACTTATGGTCCTATAGCTTAGGGAAATTAAAATCAAAAAGACACAGCCACCCCAAAGTTTGGGACGGCTCTGTTTACAAGAACCTCGTTTACAGTACAAGTTCAACATCGCAGAAAGTGAAAAATGGATAAAGAAGTTGTGGTATTTACTTACAAAGCAATATCACTCAGCAATGAAATCTATGTCATCAGGCCCTTAGCAGCACAATGAGTGGATTCAGGTATGATGATTCTAACTGAAATAAGTCACACAGAAAAAGAAACATCATAAGATATCAGTAATACACGGAATGTAAACTT
>NW_022983290.1:0-40000 GCF_011762595.2 Tursiops truncatus | reverse complement strand
CACTGTAATTCACAAACCTGCAGAGTTATAAATGACAGCTATCGTCCAAAAATAGACTGAAGTAAGGCTGCCAGAGGACTTGAAAGCGGGGCAGAATTGCAGGAAACCGATTTCAGGAGGTAGACTGGAATTGCATTGAAAGCATAGGAAAGAGGCAGAACGTCCACAATGATGCACTTGGCCAAAAGGGCGTATGCGTTTTTTCCTGAATATATTCAGGAAAAAACGCATACGCCCTTTTTGGCCAACCAAGCAAGCTTGCAAAGGAAATCTGCACTACAATGAAGTCTCACTTCCCCCGGTCAAAAGGGCCATCTGAAAAAAGTGTAAAATCCAGAAAGGCAGGACAGGCCATGGAGAACTGGGAGCCTTGTTATGCTGATGGGCGGGATGTAAATTGCCAACAACCACTCGGGAGAAGTGTATGGTGTTTCCTGAAACATCTAAAAAACAAAGCAACAGAGCCTAGGGCACTTCCACTTATGGTCCTATAGCTTAGGGAAATTAAAATCAAAAAGACACAGCCACCCCAAAGTTTGGAACGGCTCTGTTTACAAGAACCTCGTTTACAGTACAAGTTCAACATCGCAGAAGTGAAAAATGGATAAAGAAGTTGTGGTATTTACTTACAAAGCAATATCACTCAGCAATGAAATCTGTGTCATCAGGCCCTTAGCAGCACAATGAGTGGATTCAGGTATGATGATTCTAACTGAAATAAGTCACACAGAAAAGAAACATCATAAGATATCAGTAATACACGGAATGTAAACTTGGCTACACAGGAACTGAATTACAGAACAGAACAGGGTCTCAAATTTAGAAAACCAACTTATGCTTGCTTAAGGGGAAAGGTGAGTTGGGGTGCTGCATAAAACCAGAGATTGAAATGAGCACAGATAAAGTTCCTTAAGCCAAATATGGAATAGACAAGAGCTACTCCTTGCTCAACGAAATGGACTCAACACCGCATATTAAACGCCTAAGAATGTACCTGACTAGTAAGTATCTTAAAACCTATGGATTGCTATGTCTCCGAAAGAGAATCAAGCATGTGTACAGGGGCATAAACGCAGCAGTGATAGGATTGGAGAGGTTCGGTGAGCAAATGAAGACCCTTTGAAGTCATATTGCATGGTACCCATTCCACGGGTTTCAACTACCCAGGTTTAAGGTATTCTTCCTTCAGCTAAAACATGCATGTGGAACCCAGAGTATGATCAACCATGTGATCGGGAGACGTGTTCAAATATGTCTCAGTTTTCCTCCCCTGGTACTCGGGTGCAACATTCCAGACGCTTTACTAACACTCTCCCCACTTGGAGAGTCAGCGCCTTTAACCTCCTGTTTGGCCCAGTTTGCAATTTCTGCGGAAGATGAACAGGAATAGCGAGAACCAATGAGAGGCTAGCTGGAGGTGTCTGGACGGGCAAATTTAACTCTCATTTCCCACCAGGAAGAGGAATAACCAAAGGCTCAGCGTGCCGTGCCGGAACCAGATTAGGGCCTGAAGCCATCCTGCGGTGTTGCGGCCAGCTCACAAGAAAGCGAGTTGAAGAAAGGAGCTCAGGGGCACTGTAATTCACAAACCTGCAGAGTTATAAATGACAGCTATCGTCCAAAAATAGACTGAAGTAAGGCTGCCAAGAGGACTTGAAAGCGGGGCAGAATTGCAGGAAACCGATTTCAGGAGGTAGACTGGAATTGCATTGAAAGCATAGGAAAAGAGGCAGAACGTCCACAATGATGCACTTGGCCAAAAGGGCGTATGCGTTTTTTCCTGAATATATTCAGGAAAAAACGCATACGCCCTTTTTGGCCAACCAAGCAAGCTTGCAAAGGAAATCTGCACTACAATGAAGTCTCACTTCCCCCGGTCAAAAGGGCCATCTGAAAAAAGTGTAAAATCCAGAAAGGCAGGACAGGCCATGGAGAACTGGGAGCCTTGTTATGCTGATGGGCGGGATGTAAATTGCCAACAACCACTCGGGAGAAGTGTATGGTGTTTCCTGAAACATCTAAAAACAAAGCAACAGAGCCTAGGGCACTTCCACTTATGGTCCTATAGCTTAGGGAAATTAAAATCAAAAAGACACAGCCACCCCAAAGTTTGGACGGCTCTGTTTACAAGAACCTCGTTTACAGTACAAGTTCAACATCGCAGAAAGTGAAAAATGGATAAAGAAGTTGTGGTATTTACTTACAAAGCAATATCACTCAGCAATGAAATCTATGTCATCAGGCCCTTAGCAGCACAATGAGTGGATTCAGGTATGATGATTCTAACTGAAATAAGTCACACAGAAAAAGAAACATCATAAGATATCAGTAATACACGGAATGTAAACTTGGCTACACAGGAACTGAATTACAGAACAGAACAGGGTCTCAAATTTAGAAAACCAACTTATGCTTGCTTAAGGGGAAGGTGAGTTGGGGTGCTGCATAAAACCAGAGATTGAAATGAGCACAGATAAAGTTCCTTAAGCCAAATATGGAATAGACAAGAGCTACTCCTTGCTCAACGAAATGGACTCAACACCGCATATTAAACGCCTAAGAATGTACCTGACTAGTAAGTATCTTAAAACCTATGGATTGCTATGTCTCCGAAAGAGAATCAAGCATGTGTACAGGGGCATAAACGCAGCAGTGATAGGATTGGAGAGGTTCGGTGAGCAAATGAAGACCCTTTGAAGTCATATTGCATGGTACCCATTCCACGGGTTTCAACTACCCAGGTTTAAGGTATTCTTCCTTCAGCTAAAACATGCATGTGGAACCCAGAGTATGATCAACCATGTGAACGGGAGACGTGTTCAAATATGTCTCAGTTTTCCTCCCCTGGTACTCGGGTGCAACATTCCAGACGCTTTACTAACACTCTCCCCACTTGGAGAGTCAGTCCCTTTAACCTCCTGTTTGGCCCAGTTTGCAATTTCTGCGGAAGATGAACAGGAATAGCGAGAACCAATGAGAGACTAGCTGGAGGTGTCTGGACGGGCAAATTTAACTCTCATTTCCCACCAGGAAGAGGAAATAACCAAAGGCTCAGCGTGCCGTGCCGGAACCAGATTAGGGCCTGAAGCCATCCTGCGGTGTTGCGGCCAGCTCACAAGAAAGCGAGTTGAAGAAAGGAGCTCAGGGGCACTGTAATTCACAAACCTGCAGAGTTATAAATGACAGCTATCGTCCAAAAATAGACTGAAGTAAGGCTGCCAAGAGGACTTGAAAGCGGGGCAGAATTGCAGGAAACCGATTTCAGGAGGTAGACTGGAATTGCATTGAAAGCATAGGAAAAGAGGCAGAACGTCCACAATGATGCACTTGGCCAAAAAGGGCGTATGCGTTTTTTCCTGAATATATTCAGGAAAAAACGCATACGCCCTTTTTGGCCAACCAAGCAAGCTTGCAAAGGAAATCTGCACTACAATGAAGTCTCACTTCCCCCGGTCAAAAGGGCCATCTGAAAAAAGTGTAAAATCCAGAAAGGCAGGACAGGCCATGGAGAACTGGGAGCCTTGTTATGCTGATGGGCGGGATGTAAATTGCCAACAACCACTCGGGAGAAGTGTATGGTGTTTCCTGAAACATCTAAAAAACAAAGCAACAGAGCCTAGGGCACTTCCACTTATGGTCCTATAGCTTAGGGAAATTAAAATCAAAAAGACACAGCCACCCCAAAGTTTGGAACGGCTCTGTTTACAAGAACCTCGTTTACAGTACAAGTTCAACATCGCAGAAAGTGAAAAATGGATAAAGAAGTTGTGGTATTTACTTACAAAGCAATATCACTCAGCAATGAAATCTATGTCATCAGGCCCTTAGCAGCACAATGAGTGGATTCAGGTATGATGATTCTAACTGAAATAAGTCACACAGAAAAAGAAACATCATAAGATATCAGTAATACACGGAATGTAAACTTGGCTACACAGGAACTGAATTACAGAACAGAACAGGGTCTCAAATTTAGAAAACCAACTTATGCTTGCTTAAGGGGAAAGGTGAGTTGGGGTGCTGCATAAAACCAGAGATTGAAATGAGCACAGATAAAGTTCCTTAAGCCAAATATGGAATAGACAAGAGCTACTCCTTGCTCAACGAAATGGACTCAACACCGCATATTAAACGCCTAAGAATGTACCTGACTAGTAAGTATCTTAAAACCTATGGATTGCTATGTCTCCGAAAGAGAATCAAGCATGTGTACAGGGGCATAAACGCAGCAGTGATAGGATTGGAGAGGTTCGGTGAGCAAATGAAGACCCTTTGAAGTCATATTGCATGGTACCCATTCCACGGGTTTCAACTCCCAGGTTTAAGGTATTCTTCCTTCAGCTAAAACATGCATGTGGAACCCAGAGTATGATCAACCATGTGAACGGGAGACGTGTTCAAATATGTCTCAGTTTTCCTCCCCTGGTACTCGGGTGCAACATTCCAGACGCTTTACTAACACTCTCCCCACTTGGAGAGTCAGCCCTTTAACCTCCTGTTTGGCCCAGTTTGCAATTTCTGCGGAAGATGAACAGGAATAGCGAGAACCAATGAGAGACTAGCTGGAGGTGTCTGGACGGGCAAATTTAACTCTCATTTCCCACCAGGAAGAGGAATTAACCAAAGGCTCAGCGTGCCGTGCCGGAACCAGATTAGGGCCTGAAGCCATCCTGCGGTGTTGCGGCCAGGTCACAAGAAAGCGAGTTGAAGAAAGGAGCTCAGGGGCACTGTAATTCACAAACCTGCAGAGTTATAAATGACAGCTATCGTCCAAAAATAGACTGAAGTAAGGCTGCCAAGAGGACTTGAAAGCGGGGCAGAATTGCAGGAAACCGATTTCAGGAGGTAGACTGGAATTGCATTGAAAGCATAGGAAAAGAGGCAGAACGTCCACAATGATGCACTTGGCCAAAAAGGGCGTATGCGTTTTTTCCTGAATATATTCAGGAAAAAACGCATACGCCCTTTTTGGCCAACCAAGCAAGCTTGCAAAGGAAATCTGCACTACAATGAAGTCTCACTTCCCCCCGGTCAAAAGGGCCATCTGAAAAAAGTGTAAAATCCAGAAAGGCAGGACAGGCCATGGAGAACTGGGAGCCTTGTTATGCTGATGGGCGGGATGTAAATTGCCAACAGACACTCGGGAGAAGTGTATGGTGTTTCCTGAAACATCTAAAAAACAAAGCAACAGAGCCTAGGGCACTTCCACTTATGGTCCTATAGCTTAGGGAAATTAAAATCAAAAAGACACAGCCACCCCAAAGTTTGGAACGGCTCTGTTTACAAGAACCTCGTTTACAGTACAAGTTCAACATCGCAGAAAGTGAAAAATGGATAAAGAAGTTGTGGTATTTACTTACAAAGCAATATCACTCAGCAATGAAATCTATGTCATCAGGCCCTTAGCAGCACAATGAGTGGATTCAGGTATGATGATTCTAACTGAAATAAGTCACACAGAAAAAGAAACATCATAAGATATCAGTAATACACGGAATGTAAACTTGGCTACACAGGAACTGAATTACAGAACAGAACAGGGTCTCAAATTTAGAAAACCAACTTATGCTTGCTTAAGGGGAAAGGTGAGTTGGGGTGCTGCATAAAACCAGAGATTGAAATGAGCACAGATAAAGTTCCTTAAGCCAAATATGGAATAGACAAGAGCTACTCCTTGCTCAACGAAATGGACTCAACACCGCATATTAAACGCCTAAGAATGTACCTGACTAGTAAGTATCTTAAAACCTATGGATTGCTATGTCTCCGAAAGAGAATCAAGCATGTGTACAGGGGCATAAACGCAGCAGTGATAGGATTGGAGAGGTTCGGTGAGCAAATGAAGACCCTTTGAAGTCATATTGCATGGTACCCATTCCACGGGTTTCAACTCCCAGGTTTAAGGTATTCTTCCTTCAGCTAAAACATGCATGTGGAACCCAGAGTATGATCAACCATGTGATCGGGAGACGTGTTCAAATATGTCTCAGTTTTCCTCCCCTGGTACTCGGGTGCAACATTCCAGACGCTTTACTAACACTCTCCCCACTTGGAGAGTCAGCCCTTTAACCTCCTGTTTGGCCCAGTTTGCAATTTCTGCGGAAGATGAACAGGAATAGCGAGAACCAATGAGAGACTAGCTGGAGGTGTCTGGACGGGCAAATTTAACTCTCATTTCCCACCAGGAAGAGGAATTAACCAAAGGCTCAGCGTGCCGTGCCGGAACCAGATTAGGGCCTGAAGCCATCCTGCGGTGTTGCGGCCAGGTCACAAGAAAGCGAGTTGAAGAAAGGAGCTCAGGGGCACTGTAATTCACAAACCTGCAGAGTTATAAATGACAGCTATCGTCCAAAAATAGACTGAAGTAAGGCTGCCAAGAGGACTTGAAAGCGGGGCAGAATTGCAGGAAACCGATTTCAGGAGGTAGACTGGAATTGCATTGAAAGCATAGGAAAAGAGGCAGAACGTCCACAATGATGCACTTGGCCAAAAAGGGCGTATGCGTTTTTTCCTGAATATATTCAGGAAAAAACGCATACGCCCTTTTTGGCCAACCAAGCAAGCTTGCAAAGGAAATCTGCACTACAATGAAGTCTCACTTCCCCCCGGTCAAAAGGGCCATCTGAAAAAAGTGTAAAATCCAGAAAGGCAGGACAGGCCATGGAGAACTGGGAGCCTTGTTATGCTGATGGGCGGGATGTAAATTGCCAACAGACACTCGGGAGAAGTGTATGGTGTTTCCTGAAACATCTAAAAAACAAAGCAACAGAGCCTAGGGCACTTCCACTTATGGTCCTATAGCTTAGGGAAATTAAAATCAAAAAGACACAGCCACCCCAAAGTTTGGAACGCCTCTGTTTACAAGAACCTCGTTTACAGTACAAGTTCAACATCGCAGAAAGTGAAAAATGGATAAAGAAGTTGTGGTATTTACTTACAAAGCAATATCACTCAGCAATGAAATCTATGTCATCAGGCCCTTAGCAGCACAATGAGTGGATTCAGGTATGATGATTCTAACTGAAATAAGTCACACAGAAAAAGAAACATCATAAGATATCAGTAATACACGGAATGTAAACTTGGCTACACAGGAACTGAATTACAGAACAGAACAGGGTCTCAAATTTAGAAAACCAACTTATGCTTGCTTAAGGGGAAAGGTGAGTTGGGGTGCTGCATAAAACCAGAGATTGAAATGAGCACAGATAAAGTTCCTTAAGCCAAATATGGAATAGACAAGAGCTACTCCTTGCTCAACGAAATGGACTCAACACCGCATATTAAACGCCTAAGAATGTACCTGACTAGTAAGTATCTTAAAACCTATGGATTGCTATGTCTCCGAAAGAGAATCAAGCATGTGTACAGGGGCATAAACGCAGCAGTGATAGGATTGGAGAGGTTCGGTGAGCAAATGAAGACCCTTTGAAGTCATATTGCATGGTACCCATTCCACGGGTTTCAACGCCCAGGTTTAAGGTATTCTTCCTTCAGCTAAAACATGCATGTGGAACCCAGAGTATGATCAACCATGTGATCGGGAGACGTGTTCAAATATGTCTCAGTTTTCCTCCCCTGGTACTCGGGTGCAACATTCCAGACGCTTTACTAACACTCTCCCCACTTGGAGAGTCAGTCCCTTTAACCTCCTGTTTGGCCCAGTTTGCAATTTCTGCGGAAGATGAACAGGAATAGCGAGAACCAATGAGAGACTAGCTGGAGGTGTCTGGACGGGCAAATTTAACTCTCATTTCCCACCAGGAAGAGGAATTAACCAAAGGCTCAGCGTGCCGTGCCGGAACCAGATTAGGGCCTGAAGCCATCCTGCGGTGTTGCGGCCAGGTCACAAGAAAGCGAGTTGAAGAAAGGAGCTCAGGGGCACTGTAATTCACAAACCTGCAGAGTTATAAATGACAGCTATCGTCCAAAAATAGACTGAAGTAAGGCTGCCAAGAGGACTTGAAAGCGGGGCAGAATTGCAGGAAACCGATTTCAGGAGGTAGACTGGAATTGCATTGAAAGCATAGGAAAAGAGGCAGAACGTCCACAATGATGCACTTGGCCAAAAAGGGCGTATGCGTTTTTTCCTGAATATATTCAGGAAAAAACGCATACGCCCTTTTTGGCCAACCAAGCAAGCTTGCAAAGGAAATCTGCACTACAATGAAGTCTCACTTCCCCCCGGTCAAAAGGGCCATCTGAAAAAAGTGTAAAATCCAGAAAGGCAGGACAGGCCATGGAGAACTGGGAGCCTTGTTATGCTGATGGGCGGGATGTAAATTGCCAACAGACACTCGGGAGAAGTGTATGGTGTTTCCTGAAACATCTAAAAAACAAAGCAACAGAGCCTAGGGCACTTCCACTTATGGTCCTATAGCTTAGGGAAATTAAAATCAAAAAGACACAGCCACCCCAAAGTTTGGACGCCTCTGTTTACAAGAACCTCGTTTACAGTACAAGTTCAACATCGCAGAAAGTGAAAAATGGATAAAGAAGTTGTGGTATTTACTTACAAAGCAATATCACTCAGCAATGAAATCTATGTCATCAGGCCCTTAGCAGCACAATGAGTGGATTCAGGTATGATGATTCTAACTGAAATAAGTCACACAGAAAAAGAAACATCATAAGATATCAGTAATACACGGAATGTAAACTTGGCTACACAGGAACTGAATTACAGAACAGAACAGGGTCTCAAATTTAGAAAACCAACTTATGCTTGCTTAAGGGGAAAGGTGAGTTGGGGTGCTGCATAAAACCAGAGATTGAAATGAGCACAGATAAAGTTCCTTAAGCCAAATATGGAATAGACAAGAGCTACTCCTTGCTCAACGAAATGGACTCAACACCGCATATTAAACGCCTAAGAATGTACCTGACTAGTAAGTATCTTAAAACCTATGGATTGCTATGTCTCCGAAAGAGAATCAAGCATGTGTACAGGGGCATAAACGCAGCAGTGATAGGATTGGAGAGGTTCGGTGAGCAAATGAAGACCCTTTGAAGTCATATTGCATGGTACCCATTCCACGGGTTTCAACTCTCCAGGTTTAAGGTATTCTTCCTTCAGCTAAAACATGCATGTGGAACCCAGAGTATGATCAACCATGTGATCGGGAGACGTGTTCAAATATGTCTCAGTTTTCCTCCCCTGGTACTCGGGTGCAACATTCCAGACGCTTTACTAACACTCTCCCCACTTGGAGAGTCAGCGCCTTTAACCTCCTGTTTGGCCCAGTTTGCAATTTCTGCGGAAGATGAACAGGAATAGCGAGAACCAATGAGAGACTAGCTGGAGGTGTCTGGACGGGCAAATTTAACTCTCATTTCCCACCAGGAAGAGGAATAACCAAAGGCTCAGCGTGCCGTGCCGGAACCAGATTAGGGCCTGAAGCCATCCTGCGGTGTTGCGGCCAGCTCACAAGAAAGCGAGTTGAAGAAAGGAGCTCAGGGGCACTGTAATTCACAAACCTGCAGAGTTATAAATGACAGCTATCGTCCAAAAATAGACTGAAGTAAGGCTGCCAAGAGGACTTGAAAGCGGGGCAGAATTGCAGGAAACCGATTTCAGGAGGTAGACTGGAATTGCATTGAAAGCATAGGAAAAGAGGCAGAACGTCCACAATGATGCACTTGGCCAAAAAGGGCGTATGCGTTTTTTCCTGAATATATTCAGGAAAAAACGCATACGCCCTTTTTGGCCAACCAAGCAAGCTTGCAAAGGAAATCTGCACTACAATGAAGTCTCACTTCCCCCCGGTCAAAAGGGCCATCTGAAAAAAGTGTAAAATCCAGAAAGGCAGGACAGGCCATGGAGAACTGGGAGCCTTGTTATGCTGATGGGCGGGATGTAAATTGCCAACAGACACTCGGGAGAAGTGTATGGTGTTTCCTGAAACATCTAAAAAACAAAGCAACAGAGCCTAGGGCACTTCCACTTATGGTCCTATAGCTTAGGGAAATTAAAATCAAAAAGACACAGCCACCCCAAAGTTTGGGCGCCTCTGTTTACAAGAACCTCGTTTACAGTACAAGTTCAACATCGCAGAAAGTGAAAAATGGATAAAGAAGTTGTGGTATTTACTTACAAAGCAATATCACTCAGCAATGAAATCTATGTCATCAGGCCCTTAGCAGCACAATGAGTGGATTCAGGTATGATGATTCTAACTGAAATAAGTCACACAGAAAAAGAAACATCATAAGATATCAGTAATACACGGAATGTAAACTTGGCTACACAGGAACTGAATTACAGAACAGAACAGGGTCTCAAATTTAGAAAACCAACTTATGCTTGCTTAAGGGTAAAGGTGAGTTGGGGTGCTGCATAAAACCAGAGATTGAAATGAGCACAGATAAAGTTCCTTAAGCCAAATATGGAATAGACAAGAGCTACTCCTTGCTCAACGAAATGGACTCAACACCGCATATTAAACGCCTAAGAATGTACCTGACTAGTAAGTATCTTAAAACCTATGGATTGCTATGTCTCCGAAAGAGAATCAAGCATGTGTACAGGGGCATAAACGCAGCAGTGATAGGATTGGAGAGGTTCGGTGAGCAAATGAAGACCCTTTGAAGTCATATTGCATGGTACCCATTCCACGGGTTTCAACTCCCAGGTTTAAGGTATTCTTCCTTCAGCTAAAACATGCATGTGGAACCCAGAGTATGATCAACCATGTGATCGGGAGACGTGTTCAAATATGTCTCAGTTTTCCTCCCCTGGTACTCGGGTGCAACATTCCAGACGCTTTACTAACACTCTCCCCACTTGGAGAGTCAGCCCTTTAACCTCCTGTTTGGCCCAGTTTGCAATTTCTGCGGAAGATGAACAGGAATAGCGAGAACCAATGAGAGACTAGCTGGAGGTGTCTGGACGGGCAAATTTAACTCTCATTTCCCACCAGGAAGAGGAATTAACCAAAGGCTCAGCGTGCCGTGCCGGAACCAGATTAGGGCCTGAAGCCATCCTGCGGTGTTGCGGCCAGGTCACAAGAAAGCGAGTTGAAGAAAGGAGCTCAGGGGCACTGTAATTCACAAACCTGCAGAGTTATAAATGACAGCTATCGTCCAAAAATAGACTGAAGTAAGGCTGCCAAGAGGACTTGAAAGCGGGGCAGAATTGCAGGAAACCGATTTCAGGAGGTAGACTGGAATTGCATTGAAAGCATAGGAAAAGAGGCAGAACGTCCACAATGATGCACTTGGCCAAAAAGGGCGTATGCGTTTTTTCCTGAATATATTCAGGAAAAAACGCATACGCCCTTTTTGGCCAACCAAGCAAGCTTGCAAAGGAAATCTGCACTACAATGAAGTCTCACTTCCCCCCGGTCAAAAGGGCCATCTGAAAAAAGTGTAAAATCCAGAAAGGCAGGACAGGCCATGGAGAACTGGGAGCCTTGTTATGCTGATGGGCGGGATGTAAATTGCCAACAGACACTCGGGAGAAGTGTATGGTGTTTCCTGAAACATCTAAAAAACAAAGCAACAGAGCCTAGGGCACTTCCACTTATGGTCCTATAGCTTAGGGAAATTAAAATCAAAAAGACACAGCCACCCCAAAGTTTGGAACGGCTCTGTTTACAAGAACCTCGTTTACAGTACAAGTTCAACATCGCAGAAAGTGAAAAATGGATAAAGAAGTTGTGGTATTTACTTACAAAGCAATATCACTCAGCAATGAAATCTATGTCATCAGGCCCTTAGCAGCACAATGAGTGGATTCAGGTATGATGATTCTAACTGAAATAAGTCACACAGAAAAAGAAACATCATAAGATATCAGTAATACACGGAATGTAAACTTGGCTACACAGGAACTGAATTACAGAACAGAACAGGGTCTCAAATTTAGAAAACCAACTTATGCTTGCTTAAGGGGAAAGGTGAGTTGGGGTGCTGCATAAAACCAGAGATTGAAATGAGCACAGATAAAGTTCCTTAAGCCAAATATGGAATAGACAAGAGCTACTCCTTGCTCAACGAAATGGACTCAACACCGCATATTAAACGCCTAAGAATGTACCTGACTAGTAAGTATCTTAAAACCTATGGATTGCTATGTCTCCGAAAGAGAATCAAGCATGTGTACAGGGGCATAAACGCAGCAGTGATAGGATTGGAGAGGTTCGGTGAGCAAATGAAGACCCTTTGAAGTCATATTGCATGGTACCCATTCCACGGGTCTCAACTCTCCAGGTTTAAGGTATTCTTCCTTCAGCTAAAACATGCATGTGGAACCCAGAGTATGATCAACCATGTGATCGGGAGACGTGTTCAAATATGTCTCAGTTTTCCTCCCCTGGTACTCGGGTGCAACATTCCAGACGCTTTACTAACACTCTCCCCACTTGGAGAGTCAGCGTCTTTAACCTCCTGTTTGGCCCAGTTTGCAATTTCTGCGGAAGATGAACAGGAATAGCGAGAACCAATGAGAGACTAGCTGGAGGTGTCTGGACGGGCAAATTTAACTCTCATTTCCCACCAGGAAGAGGAATTAACCAAAGGCTCAGCGTGCCGTGCCGGAACCAGATTAGGGCCTGAAGCCATCCTGCGGTGTTGCGGCCAGGTCACAAGAAAGCGAGTTGAAGAAAGGAGCTCAGGGGCACTGTAATTCACAAACCTGCAGAGTTATAAATGACAGCTATCGTCCAAAAATAGACTGAAGTAAGGCTGCCAAGAGGACTTGAAAGCGGGGCAGAATTGCAGGAAACCGATTTCAGGAGGTAGACTGGAATTGCATTGAAAGCATAGGAAAAGAGGCAGAACGTCCACAATGATGCACTTGGCCAAAAAGGGCGTATGCGTTTTTTCCTGAATATATTCAGGAAAAAACGCATACGCCCTTTTTGGCCAACCAAGCAAGCTTGCAAAGGAAATCTGCACTACAATGAAGTCTCACTTCCCCCCGGTCAAAAGGGCCATCTGAAAAAAGTGTAAAATCCAGAAAGGCAGGACAGGCCATGGAGAACTGGGAGCCTTGTTATGCTGATGGGCGGGATGTAAATTGCCAACAGACACTCGGGAGAAGTGTATGGTGTTTCCTGAAACATCTAAAAAACAAAGCAACAGAGCCTAGGGCACTTCCACTTATGGTCCTATAGCTTAGGGAAATTAAAATCAAAAAGACACAGCCACCCCAAAGTTTGGGACGCCTCTGTTTACAAGAACCTCGTTTACAGTACAAGTTCAACATCGCAGAAAGTGAAAAATGGATAAAGAAGTTGTGGTATTTACTTACAAAGCAATATCACTCAGCAATGAAATCTATGTCATCAGGCCCTTAGCAGCACAATGAGTGGATTCAGGTATGATGATTCTAACTGAAATAAGTCACACAGAAAAAGAAACATCATAAGATATCAGTAATACACGGAATGTAAACTTGGCTACACAGGAACTGAATTACAGAACAGAACAGGGTCTCAAATTTAGAAAACCAACTTATGCTTGCTTAAGGGAAAGGTGAGTTGGGGTGCTGCATAAAACCAGAGATTGAAATGAGCACAGATAAAGTTCCTTAAGCCAAATATGGAATAGACAAGAGCTACTCCTTGCTCAACGAAATGGACTCAACACCGCATATTAAACGCCTAAGAATGTACCTGACTAGTAAGTATCTTAAAACCTATGGATTGCTATGTCTCCGAAAGAGAATCAAGCATGTGTACAGGGGCATAAACGCAGCAGTGATAGGATTGGAGAGGTTCGGTGAGCAAATGAAGACCCTTTGAAGTCATATTGCATGGTACCCATTCCACGGGTTTCAACTCTCCAGGTTTAAGGTATTCTTCCTTCAGCTAAAACATGCATGTGGAACCCAGAGTATGATCAACCATGTGATCGGGAGACGTGTTCAAATATGTCTCAGTTTTCCTCCCCTGGTACTCGGGTGCAACATTCCAGACGCTTTACTAACACTCTCCCCACTTGGAGAGTCAGCCCTTTAACCTCCTGTTTGGCCCAGTTTGCAATTTCTGCGGAAGATGAACAGGAATAGCGAGAACCAATGAGAGACTAGCTGGAGGTGTCTGGACGGGCAAATTTAACTCTCATTTCCCACCAGGAAGAGGAATTAACCAAAGGCTCAGCGTGCCGTGCCGGAACCAGATTAGGGCCTGAAGCCATCCTGCGGTGTTGCGGCCAGGTCACAAGAAAGCGAGTTGAAGAAAGGAGCTCAGGGGCACTGTAATTCACAAACCTGCAGAGTTATAAATGACAGCTATCGTCCAAAAATAGACTGAAGTAAGGCTGCCAAGAGGACTTGAAAGCGGGGCAGAATTGCAGGAAACCGATTTCAGGAGGTAGACTGGAATTGCATTGAAAGCATAGGAAAAGAGGCAGAACGTCCACAATGATGCACTTGGCCAAAAAGGGCGTATGCGTTTTTTCCTGAATATATTCAGGAAAAAACGCATACGCCCTTTTTGGCCAACCAAGCAAGCTTGCAAAGGAAATCTGCACTACAATGAAGTCTCACTTCCCCCCGGTCAAAAGGGCCATCTGAAAAAAGTGTAAAATCCAGAAAGGCAGGACAGGCCATGGAGAACTGGGAGCCTTGTTATGCTGATGGGCGGGATGTAAATTGCCAACAGACACTCGGGAGAAGTGTATGGTGTTTCCTGAAACATCTAAAAAACAAAGCAACAGAGCCTAGGGCACTTCCACTTATGGTCCTATAGCTTAGGGAAATTAAAATCAAAAAGACACAGCCACCCCAAAGTTTGGAACGCCTCTGTTTACAAGAACCTCGTTTACAGTACAAGTTCAACATCGCAGAAAGTGAAAAATGGATAAAGAAGTTGTGGTATTTACTTACAAAGCAATATCACTCAGCAATGAAATCTATGTCATCAGGCCCTTAGCAGCACAATGAGTGGATTCAGGTATGATGATTCTAACTGAAATAAGTCACACAGAAAAAGAAACATCATAAGATATCAGTAATACACGGAATGTAAACTTGGCTACACAGGAACTGAATTACAGAACAGAACAGGGTCTCAAATTTAGAAAACCAACTTATGCTTGCTTAAGGGGAAAGGTGAGTTGGGGTGCTGCATAAAACCAGAGATTGAAATGAGCACAGATAAAGTTCCTTAAGCCAAATATGGAATAGACAAGAGCTACTCCTTGCTCAACGAAATGGACTCAACACCGCATATTAAACGCCTAAGAATGTACCTGACTAGTAAGTATCTTAAAACCTATGGATTGCTATGTCTCCGAAAGAGAATCAAGCATGTGTACAGGGGCATAAACGCAGCAGTGATAGGATTGGAGAGGTTCGGTGAGCAAATGAAGACCCTTTGAAGTCATATTGCATGGTACCCATTCCACGGGTTTCAACTCTCAGGTTTAAGGTATTCTTCCTTCAGCTAAAACATGCATGTGGAACCCAGAGTATGATCAACCATGTGATCGGGAGACGTGTTCAAATATGTCTCAGTTTTCCTCCCCTGGTACTCGGGTGCAACATTCCAGACGCTTTACTAACACTCTCCCCACTTGGAGAGTCAGCCCTTTAACCTCCTGTTTGGCCCAGTTTGCAATTTCTGCGGAAGATGAACAGGAATAGCGAGAACCAATGAGAGACTAGCTGGAGGTGTCTGGACGGGCAAATTTAACTCTCATTTCCCACCAGGAAGAGGAAATAACCAAAGGCTCAGCGTGCCGTGCCGGAACCAGATTAGGGCCTGAAGCCATCCTGCGGTGTTGCGGCCAGCTCACAAGAAAGCGAGTTGAAGAAAGGAGCTCAGGGGCACTGTAATTCACAAACCTGCAGAGTTATAAATGACAGCTATCGTCCAAAAATAGACTGAAGTAAGGCTGCCAAGAGGACTTGAAAGCGGGGCAGAATTGCAGGAAACCGATTTCAGGAGGTAGACTGGAATTGCATTGAAAGCATAGGAAAAGAGGCAGAACGTCCACAATGATGCACTTGGCCAAAAAGGGCGTATGCGTTTTTTCCTGAATATATTCAGGAAAAAACGCATACGCCCTTTTTGGCCAACCAAGCAAGCTTGCAAAGGAAATCTGCACTACAATGAAGTCTCACTTCCCCCCGGTCAAAAGGGCCATCTGAAAAAAGTGTAAAATCCAGAAAGGCAGGACAGGCCATGGAGAACTGGGAGCCTTGTTATGCTGATGGGCGGGATGTAAATTGCCAACAGACACTCGGGAGAAGTGTATGGTGTTTCCTGAAACATCTAAAAAACAAAGCAACAGAGCCTAGGGCACTTCCACTTATGGTCCTATAGCTTAGGGAAATTAAAATCAAAAAGACACAGCCACCCCAAAGTTTGGAACGGCTCTGTTTACAAGAACCTCGTTTACAGTACAAGTTCAACATCGCAGAAAGTGAAAAATGGATAAAGAAGTTGTGGTATTTACTTACAAAGCAATATCACTCAGCAATGAAATCTATGTCATCAGGCCCTTAGCAGCACAATGAGTGGATTCAGGTATGATGATTCTAACTGAAATAAGTCACACAGAAAAAGAAACATCATAAGATATCAGTAATACACGGAATGTAAACTTGGCTACACAGGAACTGAATTACAGAACAGAACAGGGTCTCAAATTTAGAAAACCAACTTATGCTTGCTTAAGGGGAAAGGTGAGTTGGGGTGCTGCATAAAACCAGAGATTGAAATGAGCACAGATAAAGTTCCTTAAGCCAAATATGGAATAGACAAGAGCTACTCCTTGCTCAACGAAATGGACTCAACACCGCATATTAAACGCCTAAGAATGTACCTGACTAGTAAGTATCTTAAAACCTATGGATTGCTATGTCTCCGAAAGAGAATCAAGCATGTGTACAGGGGCATAAACGCAGCAGTGATAGGATTGGAGAGGTTCGGTGAGCAAATGAAGACCCTTTGAAGTCATATTGCATGGTACCCATTCCACGGGTTTCAACTCCCAGGTTTAAGGTATTCTTCCTTCAGCTAAAACATGCATGTGGAACCCAGAGTATGATCAACCATGTGATCGGGAGACGTGTTCAAATATGTCTCAGTTTTCCTCCCCTGGTACTCGGGTGCAACATTCCAGACGCTTTACTAACACTCTCCCCACTTGGAGAGTCAGCCCTTTAACCTCCTGTTTGGCCCAGTTTGCAATTTCTGCGGAAGATGAACAGGAATAGCGAGAACCAATGAGAGACTAGCTGGAGGTGTCTGGACGGGCAAATTTAACTCTCATTTCCCACCAGGAAGAGGAATAACCAAAGGCTCAGCGTGCCGTGCCGGAACCAGATTAGGGCCTGAAGCCATCCTGCGGTGTTGCGGCCAGCTCACAAGAAAGCGAGTTGAAGAAAGGAGCTCAGGGGCACTGTAATTCACAAACCTGCAGAGTTATAAATGACAGCTATCGTCCAAAAATAGACTGAAGTAAGGCTGCCAAGAGGACTTGAAAGCGGGGCAGAATTGCAGGAAACCGATTTCAGGAGGTAGACTGGAATTGCATTGAAAGCATAGGAAAAGAGGCAGAACGTCCACAATGATGCACTTGGCCAAAAAGGGCGTATGCGTTTTTTCCTGAATATATTCAGGAAAAAACGCATACGCCCTTTTTGGCCAACCAAGCAAGCTTGCAAAGGAAATCTGCACTACAATGAAGTCTCACTTCCCCCCGGTCAAAAGGGCCATCTGAAAAAAGTGTAAAATCCAGAAAGGCAGGACAGGCCATGGAGAACTGGGAGCCTTGTTATGCTGATGGGCGGGATGTAAATTGCCAACAGACACTCGGGAGAAGTGTATGGTGTTTCCTGAAACATCTAAAAAACAAAGCAACAGAGCCTAGGGCACTTCCACTTATGGTCCTATAGCTTAGGGAAATTAAAATCAAAAAGACACAGCCACCCCAAAGTTTGGGACGGCTCTGTTTACAAGAACCTCGTTTACAGTACAAGTTCAACATCGCAGAAAGTGAAAAATGGATAAAGAAGTTGTGGTATTTACTTACAAAGCAATATCACTCAGCAATGAAATCTATGTCATCAGGCCCTTAGCAGCACAATGAGTGGATTCAGGTATGATGATTCTAACTGAAATAAGTCACACAGAAAAAGAAACATCATAAGATATCAGTAATACACGGAATGTAAACTTGGCTACACAGGAACTGAATTACAGAACAGAACAGGGTCTCAAATTTAGAAAACCAACTTATGCTTGCTTAAGGGAAAGGTGAGTTGGGGTGCTGCATAAAACCAGAGATTGAAATGAGCACAGATAAAGTTCCTTAAGCCAAATATGGAATAGACAAGAGCTACTCCTTGCTCAACGAAATGGACTCAACACCGCATATTAAACGCCTAAGAATGTACCTGACTAGTAAGTATCTTAAAACCTATGGATTGCTATGTCTCCGAAAGAGAATCAAGCATGTGTACAGGGGCATAAACGCAGCAGTGATAGGATTGGAGAGGTTCGGTGAGCAAATGAAGACCCTTTGAAGTCATATTGCATGGTACCCATTCCACGGGTTTCAACTCTCCAGGTTTAAGGTATTCTTCCTTCAGCTAAAACATGCATGTGGAACCCAGAGTATGATCAACCATGTGATCGGGAGACGTGTTCAAATATGTCTCAGTTTTCCTCCCCTGGTACTCGGGTGCAACATTCCAGACGCTTTACTAACACTCTCCCCACTTGGAGAGTCAGCCCTTTAACCTCCTGTTTGGCCCAGTTTGCAATTTCTGCGGAAGATGAACAGGAATAGCGAGAACCAATGAGAGACTAGCTGGAGGTGTCTGGACGGGCAAATTTAACTCTCATTTCCCACCAGGAAGAGGAATTAACCAAAGGCTCAGCGTGCCGTGCCGGAACCAGATTAGGGCCTGAAGCCATCCTGCGGTGTTGCGGCCAGCTCACAAGAAAGCGAGTTGAAGAAAGGAGCTCAGGGGCACTGTAATTCACAAACCTGCAGAGTTATAAATGACAGCTATCGTCCAAAAATAGACTGAAGTAAGGCTGCCAAGAGGACTTGAAAGCGGGGCAGAATTGCAGGAAACCGATTTCAGGAGGTAGACTGGAATTGCATTGAAAGCATAGGAAAAGAGGCAGAACGTCCACAATGATGCACTTGGCCAAAAAGGGCGTATGCGTTTTTTCCTGAATATATTCAGGAAAAAACGCATACGCCCTTTTTGGCCAACCAAGCAAGCTTGCAAAGGAAATCTGCACTACAATGAAGTCTCACTTCCCCCCGGTCAAAAGGGCCATCTGAAAAAAGTGTAAAATCCAGAAAGGCAGGACAGGCCATGGAGAACTGGGAGCCTTGTTATGCTGATGGGCGGGATGTAAATTGCCAACAGACACTCGGGAGAAGTGTATGGTGTTTCCTGAAACATCTAAAAAACAAAGCAACAGAGCCTAGGGCACTTCCACTTATGGTCCTATAGCTTAGGGAAATTAAAATCAAAAAGACACAGCCACCCCAAAGTTTGGAACGGCTCTGTTTACAAGAACCTCGTTTACAGTACAAGTTCAACATCGCAGAAAGTGAAAAATGGATAAAGAAGTTGTGGTATTTACTTACAAAGCAATATCACTCAGCAATGAAATCTATGTCATCAGGCCCTTAGCAGCACAATGAGTGGATTCAGGTATGATGATTCTAACTGAAATAAGTCACACAGAAAAAGAAACATCATAAGATATCAGTAATACACGGAATGTAAACTTGGCTACACAGGAACTGAATTACAGAACAGAACAGGGTCTCAAATTTAGAAAACCAACTTATGCTTGCTTAAGGGGAAAGGTGAGTTGGGGTGCTGCATAAAACCAGAGATTGAAATGAGCACAGATAAAGTTCCTTAAGCCAAATATGGAATAGACAAGAGCTACTCCTTGCTCAACGAAATGGACTCAACACCGCATATTAAACGCCTAAGAATGTACCTGACTAGTAAGTATCTTAAAACCTATGGATTGCTATGTCTCCGAAAGAGAATCAAGCATGTGTACAGGGGCATAAACGCAGCAGTGATAGGATTGGAGAGGTTCGGTGAGCAAATGAAGACCCTTTGAAGTCATATTGCATGGTACCCATTCCACGGGTTTCAAATGCCCAGGTTTAAGGTATTCTTCCTTCAGCTAAAACATGCATGTGGAACCCAGAGTATGATCAACCATGTGATCGGGAGACGTGTTCAAATATGTCTCAGTTTTCCTCCCCTGGTACTCGGGTGCAACATTCCAGACGCTTTACTAACACTCTCCCCACTTGGAGAGTCAGCGCCTTAACCTCCTGTTTGGCCCAGTTTGCAATTTCTGCGGAAGATGAACAGGAATAGCGAGAACCAATGAGAGACTAGCTGGAGGTGTCTGGACGGGCAAATTTAACTCTCATTTCCCACCAGGAAGAGGAATAACCAAAGGCTCAGCGTGCCGTGCCGGAACCAGATTAGGGCCTGAAGCCATCCTGCGGTGTTGCGGCCAGCTCACAAGAAAGCGAGTTGAAGAAAGGAGCTCAGGGGCACTGTAATTCACAAACCTGCAGAGTTATAAATGACAGCTATCGTCCAAAAATAGACTGAAGTAAGGCTGCCAAGAGGACTTGAAAGCGGGGCAGAATTGCAGGAAACCGATTTCAGGAGGTAGACTGGAATTGCATTGAAAGCATAGGAAAAGAGGCAGAACGTCCACAATGATGCACTTGGCCAAAAAGGGCGTATGCGTTTTTTCCTGAATATATTCAGGAAAAAACGCATACGCCCTTTTTGGCCAACCAAGCAAGCTTGCAAAGGAAATCTGCACTACAATGAAGTCTCACTTCCCCCCGGTCAAAAGGGCCATCTGAAAAAAGTGTAAAATCCAGAAAGGCAGGACAGGCCATGGAGAACTGGGAGCCTTGTTATGCTGATGGGCGGGATGTAAATTGCCAACAGACACTCGGGAGAAGTGTATGGTGTTTCCTGAAACATCTAAAAAACAAAGCAACAGAGCCTAGGGCACTTCCACTTATGGTCCTATAGCTTAGGGAAATTAAAATCAAAAAGACACAGCCACCCCAAAGTTTGGAACGGCTCTGTTTACAAGAACCTCGTTTACAGTACAAGTTCAACATCGCAGAAAGTGAAAAATGGATAAAGAAGTTGTGGTATTTACTTACAAAGCAATATCACTCAGCAATGAAATCTATGTCATCAGGCCCTTAGCAGCACAATGAGTGGATTCAGGTATGATGATTCTAACTGAAATAAGTCACACAGAAAAAGAAACATCATAAGATATCAGTAATACACGGAATGTAAACTTGGCTACACAGGAACTGAATTACAGAACAGAACAGGGTCTCAAATTTAGAAAACCAACTTATGCTTGCTTAAGGGGAAAGGTGAGTTGGGGTGCTGCATAAAACCAGAGATTGAAATGAGCACAGATAAAGTTCCTTAAGCCAAATATGGAATAGACAAGAGCTACTCCTTGCTCAACGAAATGGACTCAACACCGCATATTAAACGCCTAAGAATGTACCTGACTAGTAAGTATCTTAAAACCTATGGATTGCTATGTCTCCGAAAGAGAATCAAGCATGTGTACAGGGGCATAAACGCAGCAGTGATAGGATTGGAGAGGTTCGGTGAGCAAATGAAGACCCTTTGAAGTCATATTGCATGGTACCCATTCCACGGGTTTCAACTCCCAGGTTTAAGGTATTCTTCCTTCAGCTAAAACATGCATGTGGAACCCAGAGTATGATCAACCATGTGATCGGGAGACGTGTTCAAATATGTCTCAGTTTTCCTCCCCTGGTACTCGGGTGCAACATTCCAGACGCTTTACTAACACTCTCCCCACTTGGAGAGTCCGCCCTTTAACCTCCTGTTTGGCCCAGTTTGCAATTTCTGCGGAAGATGAACAGGAATAGCGAGAACCAATGAGAGACTAGCTGGAGGTGTCTGGACGGGCAAATTTAACTCTCATTTCCCACCAGGAAGAGGAAATAACCAAAGGCTCAGCGTGCCGTGCCGGAACCAGATTAGGGCCTGAAGCCATCCTGCGGTGTTGCGGCCAGCTCACAAGAAAGCGAGTTGAAGAAAGGAGCTCAGGGGCACTGTAATTCACAAACCTGCAGAGTTATAAATGACAGCTATCGTCCAAAAATAGACTGAAGTAAGGCTGCCAAGAGGACTTGAAAGCGGGGCAGAATTGCAGGAAACCGATTTCAGGAGGTAGACTGGAATTGCATTGAAAGCATAGGAAAAGAGGCAGAACGTCCACAATGATGCACTTGGCCAAAAAGGGCGTATGCGTTTTTTCCTGAATATATTCAGGAAAAAACGCATACGCCCTTTTTGGCCAACCAAGCAAGCTTGCAAAGGAAATCTGCACTACAATGAAGTCTCACTTCCCCCCGGTCAAAAGGGCCATCTGAAAAAAGTGTAAAATCCAGAAAGGCAGGACAGGCCATGGAGAACTGGGAGCCTTGTTATGCTGATGGGCGGGATGTAAATTGCCAACAGACACTCGGGAGAAGTGTATGGTGTTTCCTGAAACATCTAAAAAACAAAGCAACAGAGCCTAGGGCACTTCCACTTATGGTCCTATAGCTTAGGGAAATTAAAATCAAAAAGACACAGCCACCCCAAAGTTTGGAACGGCTCTGTTTACAAGAACCTCGTTTACAGTACAAGTTCAACATCGCAGAAAGTGAAAAATGGATAAAGAAGTTGTGGTATTTACTTACAAAGCAATATCACTCAGCAATGAAATCTATGTCATCAGGCCCTTAGCAGCACAATGAGTGGATTCAGGTATGATGATTCTAACTGAAATAAGTCACACAGAAAAAGAAACATCATAAGATATCAGTAATACACGGAATGTAAACTTGGCTACACAGGAACTGAATTACAGAACAGAACAGGGTCTCAAATTTAGAAAACCAACTTATGCTTGCTTAAGGGTAAAGGTGAGTTGGGGTGCTGCATAAAACCAGAGATTGAAATGAGCACAGATAAAGTTCCTTAAGCCAAATATGGAATAGACAAGAGCTACTCCTTGCTCAACGAAATGGACTCAACACCGCATATTAAACGCCTAAGAATGTACCTGACTAGTAAGTATCTTAAAACCTATGGATTGCTATGTCTCCGAAAGAGAATCAAGCATGTGTACAGGGGCATAAACGCAGCAGTGATAGGATTGGAGAGGTTCGGTGAGCAAATGAAGACCCTTTGAAGTCATATTGCATGGTACCCATTCCACGGGTTTCAACTCTCCAGGTTTAAGGTATTCTTCCTTCAGCTAAAACATGCATGTGGAACCCAGAGTATGATCAACCATGTGATCGGGAGACGTGTTCAAATATGTCTCAGTTTTCCTCCCCTGGTACTCGGGTGCAACATTCCAGACGCTTTACTAACACTCTCCCCACTTGGAGAGTCAGTCCTTTAACCTCCTGTTTGGCCCAGTTTGCAATTTCTGCGGAAGATGAACAGGAATAGCGAGAACCAATGAGAGACTAGCTGGAGGTGTCTGGACGGGCAAATTTAACTCTCATTTCCCACCAGGAAGAGGAAATAACCAAAGGCTCAGCGTGCCGTGCCGGAACCAGATTAGGGCCTGAAGCCATCCTGCGGTGTTGCGGCCAGCTCACAAGAAAGCGAGTTGAAGAAAGGAGCTCAGGGGCACTGTAATTCACAAACCTGCAGAGTTATAAATGACAGCTATCGTCCAAAAATAGACTGAAGTAAGGCTGCCAAGAGGACTTGAAAGCGGGGCAGAATTGCAGGAAACCGATTTCAGGAGGTAGACTGGAATTGCATTGAAAGCATAGGAAAAGAGGCAGAACGTCCACAATGATGCACTTGGCCAAAAAGGGCGTATGCGTTTTTTCCTGAATATATTCAGGAAAAAACGCATACGCCCTTTTTGGCCAACCAAGCAAGCTTGCAAAGGAAATCTGCACTACAATGAAGTCTCACTTCCCCCCGGTCAAAAGGGCCATCTGAAAAAAGTGTAAAATCCAGAAAGGCAGGACAGGCCATGGAGAACTGGGAGCCTTGTTATGCTGATGGGCGGGATGTAAATTGCCAACAGACACTCGGGAGAAGTGTATGGTGTTTCCTGAAACATCTAAAAAACAAAGCAACAGAGCCTAGGGCACTTCCACTTATGGTCCTATAGCTTAGGGAAATTAAAATCAAAAAGACACAGCCACCCCAAAGTTTGGAACGGCTCTGTTTACAAGAACCTCGTTTACAGTACAAGTTCAACATCGCAGAAAGTGAAAAATGGATAAAGAAGTTGTGGTATTTACTTACAAAGCAATATCACTCAGCAATGAAATCTATGTCATCAGGCCCTTAGCAGCACAATGAGTGGATTCAGGTATGATGATTCTAACTGAAATAAGTCACACAGAAAAAGAAACATCATAAGATATCAGTAATACACGGAATGTAAACTTGGCTACACAGGAACTGAATTACAGAACAGAACAGGGTCTCAAATTTAGAAAACCAACTTATGCTTGCTTAAGGGGAAAGGTGAGTTGGGGTGCTGCATAAAACCAGAGATTGAAATGAGCACAGATAAAGTTCCTTAAGCCAAATATGGAATAGACAAGAGCTACTCCTTGCTCAACGAAATGGACTCAACACCGCATATTAAACGCCTAAGAATGTACCTGACTAGTAAGTATCTTAAAACCTATGGATTGCTATGTCTCCGAAAGAGAATCAAGCATGTGTACAGGGGCATAAACGCAGCAGTGATAGGATTGGAGAGGTTCGGTGAGCAAATGAAGACCCTTTGAAGTCATATTGCATGGTACCCATTCCACGGGTTTCAACTCCCAGGTTTAAGGTATTCTTCCTTCAGCTAAAACATGCATGTGGAACCCAGAGTATGATCAACCATGTGATCGGGAGACGTGTTCAAATATGTCTCAGTTTTCCTCCCCTGGTACTCGGGTGCAACATTCCAGACGCTTTACTAACACTCTCCCCACTTGGAGAGTCAGCCCTTTAACCTCCTGTTTGGCCCAGTTTGCAATTTCTGCGGAAGATGAACAGGAATAGCGAGAACCAATGAGAGACTAGCTGGAGGTGTCTGGACGGGCAAATTTAACTCTCATTTCCCACCAGGAAGAGGAATTAACCAAAGGCTCAGCGTGCCGTGCCGGAACCAGATTAGGGCCTGAAGCCATCCTGCGGTGTTGCGGCCAGCTCACAAGAAAGCGAGTTGAAGAAAGGAGCTCAGGGGCACTGTAATTCACAAACCTGCAGAGTTATAAATGACAGCTATCGTCCAAAAATAGACTGAAGTAAGGCTGCCAAGAGGACTTGAAAGCGGGGCAGAATTGCAGGAAACCGATTTCAGGAGGTAGACTGGAATTGCATTGAAAGCATAGGAAAAGAGGCAGAACGTCCACAATGATGCACTTGGCCAAAAAGGGCGTATGCGTTTTTTCCTGAATATATTCAGGAAAAAACGCATACGCCCTTTTTGGCCAACCAAGCAAGCTTGCAAAGGAAATCTGCACTACAATGAAGTCTCACTTCCCCCCGGTCAAAAGGGCCATCTGAAAAAAGTGTAAAATCCAGAAAGGCAGGACAGGCCATGGAGAACTGGGAGCCTTGTTATGCTGATGGGCGGGATGTAAATTGCCAACAGACACTCGGGAGAAGTGTATGGTGTTTCCTGAAACATCTAAAAAACAAAGCAACAGAGCCTAGGGCACTTCCACTTATGGTCCTATAGCTTAGGGAAATTAAAATCAAAAAGACACAGCCACCCCAAAGTTTGGACGGCTCTGTTTACAAGAACCTCGTTTACAGTACAAGTTCAACATCGCAGAAAGTGAAAAATGGATAAAGAAGTTGTGGTATTTACTTACAAAGCAATATCACTCAGCAATGAAATCTATGTCATCAGGCCCTTAGCAGCACAATGAGTGGATTCAGGTATGATGATTCTAACTGAAATAAGTCACACAGAAAAAGAAACATCATAAGATATCAGTAATACACGGAATGTAAACTTGGCTACACAGGAACTGAATTACAGAACAGAACAGGGTCTCAAATTTAGAAAACCAACTTATGCTTGCTTAAGGGAAAGGTGAGTTGGGGTGCTGCATAAAACCAGAGATTGAAATGAGCACAGATAAAGTTCCTTAAGCCAAATATGGAATAGACAAGAGCTACTCCTTGCTCAACGAAATGGACTCAACACCGCATATTAAACGCCTAAGAATGTACCTGACTAGTAAGTATCTTAAAACCTATGGATTGCTATGTCTCCGAAAGAGAATCAAGCATGTGTACAGGGGCATAAACGCAGCAGTGATAGGATTGGAGAGGTTCGGTGAGCAAATGAAGACCCTTTGAAGTCATATTGCATGGTACCCATTCCACGGGTTTCAACTCTCCAGGTTTAAGGTATTCTTCCTTCAGCTAAAACATGCATGTGGAACCCAGAGTATGATCAACCATGTGATCGGGAGACGTGTTCAAATATGTCTCAGTTTTCCTCCCCTGGTACTCGGGTGCAACATTCCAGACGCTTTACTAACACTCTCCCCACTTGGAGAGTCAGCCCTTTAACCTCCTGTTTGGCCCAGTTTGCAATTTCTGCGGAAGATGAACAGGAATAGCGAGAACCAATGAGAGACTAGCTGGAGGTGTCTGGACGGGCAAATTTAACTCTCATTTCCCACCAGGAAGAGGAATAACCAAAGGCTCAGCGTGCCGTGCCGGAACCAGATTAGGGCCTGAAGCCATCCTGCGGTGTTGCGGCCAGCTCACAAGAAAGCGAGTTGAAGAAAGGAGCTCAGGGGCACTGTAATTCACAAACCTGCAGAGTTATAAATGACAGCTATCGTCCAAAAATAGACTGAAGTAAGGCTGCCAAGAGGACTTGAAAGCGGGGCAGAATTGCAGGAAACCGATTTCAGGAGGTAGACTGGAATTGCATTGAAAGCATAGGAAAAGAGGCAGAACGTCCACAATGATGCACTTGGCCAAAAAGGGCGTATGCGTTTTTTCCTGAATATATTCAGGAAAAAACGCATACGCCCTTTTTGGCCAACCAAGCAAGCTTGCAAAGGAAATCTGCACTACAATGAAGTCTCACTTCCCCCCGGTCAAAAGGGCCATCTGAAAAAAGTGTAAAATCCAGAAAGGCAGGACAGGCCATGGAGAACTGGGAGCCTTGTTATGCTGATGGGCGGGATGTAAATTGCCAACAGACACTCGGGAGAAGTGTATGGTGTTTCCTGAAACATCTAAAAAACAAAGCAACAGAGCCTAGGGCACTTCCACTTATGGTCCTATAGCTTAGGGAAATTAAAATCAAAAAGACACAGCCACCCCAAAGTTTGGAACGGCTCTGTTTACAAGAACCTCGTTTACAGTACAAGTTCAACATCGCAGAAAGTGAAAAATGGATAAAGAAGTTGTGGTATTTACTTACAAAGCAATATCACTCAGCAATGAAATCTATGTCATCAGGCCCTTAGCAGCACAATGAGTGGATTCAGGTATGATGATTCTAACTGAAATAAGTCACACAGAAAAAGAAACATCATAAGATATCAGTAATACACGGAATGTAAACTTGGCTACACAGGAACTGAATTACAGAACAGAACAGGGTCTCAAATTTAGAAAACCAACTTATGCTTGCTTAAGGGTAAAGGTGAGTTGGGGTGCTGCATAAAACCAGAGATTGAAATGAGCACAGATAAAGTTCCTTAAGCCAAATATGGAATAGACAAGAGCTACTCCTTGCTCAACGAAATGGACTCAACACCGCATATTAAACGCCTAAGAATGTACCTGACTAGTAAGTATCTTAAAACCTATGGATTGCTATGTCTCCGAAAGAGAATCAAGCATGTGTACAGGGGCATAAACGCAGCAGTGATAGGATTGGAGAGGTTCGGTGAGCAAATGAAGACCCTTTGAAGTCATATTGCATGGTACCCATTCCACGGGTTTCAACTCCAGGTTTAAGGTATTCTTCCTTCAGCTAAAACATGCATGTGGAACCCAGAGTATGATCAACCATGTGATCGGGAGACGTGTTCAAATATGTCTCAGTTTTCCTCCCCTGGTACTCGGGTGCAACATTCCAGACGCTTTACTAACACTCTCCCCACTTGGAGAGTCAGCGCTTTTAACCTCCTGTTTGGCCCAGTTTGCAATTTCTGCGGAAGATGAACAGGAATAGCGAGAACCAATGAGAGACTAGCTGGAGGTGTCTGGACGGGCAAATTTAACTCTCATTTCCCACCAGGAAGAGGAAATAACCAAAGGCTCAGCGTGCCGTGCCGGAACCAGATTAGGGCCTGAAGCCATCCTGCGGTGTTGCGGCCAGCTCACAAGAAAGCGAGTTGAAGAAAGGAGCTCAGGGGCACTGTAATTCACAAACCTGCAGAGTTATAAATGACAGCTATCGTCCAAAAATAGACTGAAGTAAGGCTGCCAAGAGGACTTGAAAGCGGGGCAGAATTGCAGGAAACCGATTTCAGGAGGTAGACTGGAATTGCATTGAAAGCATAGGAAAAGAGGCAGAACGTCCACAATGATGCACTTGGCCAAAAAGGGCGTATGCGTTTTTTCCTGAATATATTCAGGAAAAAACGCATACGCCCTTTTTGGCCAACCAAGCAAGCTTGCAAAGGAAATCTGCACTACAATGAAGTCTCACTTCCCCCCGGTCAAAAGGGCCATCTGAAAAAAGTGTAAAATCCAGAAAGGCAGGACAGGCCATGGAGAACTGGGAGCCTTGTTATGCTGATGGGCGGGATGTAAATTGCCAACAGACACTCGGGAGAAGTGTATGGTGTTTCCTGAAACATCTAAAAAACAAAGCAACAGAGCCTAGGGCACTTCCACTTATGGTCCTATAGCTTAGGGAAATTAAAATCAAAAAGACACAGCCACCCCAAAGTTTGGAACGGCTCTGTTTACAAGAACCTCGTTTACAGTACAAGTTCAACATCGCAGAAAGTGAAAAATGGATAAAGAAGTTGTGGTATTTACTTACAAAGCAATATCACTCAGCAATGAAATCTATGTCATCAGGCCCTTAGCAGCACAATGAGTGGATTCAGGTATGATGATTCTAACTGAAATAAGTCACACAGAAAAAGAAACATCATAAGATATCAGTAATACACGGAATGTAAACTTGGCTACACAGGAACTGAATTACAGAACAGAACAGGGTCTCAAATTTAGAAAACCAACTTATGCTTGCTTAAGGGGAAAGGTGAGTTGGGGTGCTGCATAAAACCAGAGATTGAAATGAGCACAGATAAAGTTCCTTAAGCCAAATATGGAATAGACAAGAGCTACTCCTTGCTCAACGAAATGGACTCAACACCGCATATTAAACGCCTAAGAATGTACCTGACTAGTAAGTATCTTAAAACCTATGGATTGCTATGTCTCCGAAAGAGAATCAAGCATGTGTACAGGGGCATAAACGCAGCAGTGATAGGATTGGAGAGGTTCGGTGAGCAAATGAAGACCCTTTGAAGTCATATTGCATGGTACCCATTCCACGGGTTTCAACTCCCAGGTTTAAGGTATTCTTCCTTCAGCTAAAACATGCATGTGGAACCCAGAGTATGATCAACCATGTGATCGGGAGACGTGTTCAAATATGTCTCAGTTTTCCTCCCCTGGTACTCGGGTGCAACATTCCAGACGCTTTACTAACACTCTCCCCACTTGGAGAGTCAGCCCATTTAACCTCCTGTTTGGCCCAGTTTGCAATTTCTGCGGAAGATGAACAGGAATAGCGAGAACCAATGAGAGACTAGCTGGAGGTGTCTGGACGGGCAAATTTAACTCTCATTTCCCACCAGGAAGAGGAATTAACCAAAGGCTCAGCGTGCCGTGCCGGAACCAGATTAGGGCCTGAAGCCATCCTGCGGTGTTGCGGCCAGCTCACAAGAAAGCGAGTTGAAGAAAGGAGCTCAGGGGCACTGTAATTCACAAACCTGCAGAGTTATAAATGACAGCTATCGTCCAAAAATAGACTGAAGTAAGGCTGCCAAGAGGACTTGAAAGCGGGGCAGAATTGCAGGAAACCGATTTCAGGAGGTAGACTGGAATTGCATTGAAAGCATAGGAAAAGAGGCAGAACGTCCACAATGATGCACTTGGCCAAAAAGGGCGTATGCGTTTTTTCCTGAATATATTCAGGAAAAAACGCATACGCCCTTTTTGGCCAACCAAGCAAGCTTGCAAAGGAAATCTGCACTACAATGAAGTCTCACTTCCCCCCGGTCAAAAGGGCCATCTGAAAAAAGTGTAAAATCCAGAAAGGCAGGACAGGCCATGGAGAACTGGGAGCCTTGTTATGCTGATGGGCGGGATGTAAATTGCCAACAGACACTCGGGAGAAGTGTATGGTGTTTCCTGAAACATCTAAAAAACAAAGCAACAGAGCCTAGGGCACTTCCACTTATGGTCCTATAGCTTAGGGAAATTAAAATCAAAAAGACACAGCCACCCCAAAGTTTGGAACGGCTCTGTTTACAAGAACCTCGTTTACAGTACAAGTTCAACATCGCAGAAAGTGAAAAATGGATAAAGAAGTTGTGGTATTTACTTACAAAGCAATATCACTCAGCAATGAAATCTATGTCATCAGGCCCTTAGCAGCACAATGAGTGGATTCAGGTATGATGATTCTAACTGAAATAAGTCACACAGAAAAAGAAACATCATAAGATATCAGTAATACACGGAATGTAAACTTGGCTACACAGGAACTGAATTACAGAACAGAACAGGGTCTCAAATTTAGAAAACCAACTTATGCTTGCTTAAGGGAAAGGTGAGTTGGGGTGCTGCATAAAACCAGAGATTGAAATGAGCACAGATAAAGTTCCTTAAGCCAAATATGGAATAGACAAGAGCTACTCCTTGCTCAACGAAATGGACTCAACACCGCATATTAAACGCCTAAGAATGTACCTGACTAGTAAGTATCTTAAAACCTATGGATTGCTATGTCTCCGAAAGAGAATCAAGCATGTGTACAGGGGCATAAACGCAGCAGTGATAGGATTGGAGAGGTTCGGTGAGCAAATGAAGACCCTTTGAAGTCATATTGCATGGTACCCATTCCACGGGTTTCAACTACCCAGGTTTAAGGTATTCTTCCTTCAGCTAAAACATGCATGTGGAACCCAGAGTATGATCAACCATGTGATCGGGAGACGTGTTCAAATATGTCTCAGTTTTCCTCCCCTGGTACTCGGGTGCAACATTCCAGACGCTTTACTAACACTCTCCCCACTTGGAGAGTCAGCGCCTTTAACCTCCTGTTTGGCCCAGTTTGCAATTTCTGCGGAAGATGAACAGGAATAGCGAGAACCAATGAGAGACTAGCTGGAGGTGTCTGGACGGGCAAATTTAACTCTCATTTCCCACCAGGAAGAGGAAATAACCAAAGGCTCAGCGTGCCGTGCCGGAACCAGATTAGGGCCTGAAGCCATCCTGCGGTGTTGCGGCCAGCTCACAAGAAAGCGAGTTGAAGAAAGGAGCTCAGGGGCACTGTAATTCACAAACCTGCAGAGTTATAAATGACAGCTATCGTCCAAAAATAGACTGAAGTAAGGCTGCCAAGAGGACTTGAAAGCGGGGCAGAATTGCAGGAAACCGATTTCAGGAGGTAGACTGGAATTGCATTGAAAGCATAGGAAAAGAGGCAGAACGTCCACAATGATGCACTTGGCCAAAAAGGGCGTATGCGTTTTTTCCTGAATATATTCAGGAAAAAACGCATACGCCCTTTTTGGCCAACCAAGCAAGCTTGCAAAGGAAATCTGCACTACAATGAAGTCTCACTTCCCCCCGGTCAAAAGGGCCATCTGAAAAAAGTGTAAAATCCAGAAAGGCAGGACAGGCCATGGAGAACTGGGAGCCTTGTTATGCTGATGGGCGGGATGTAAATTGCCAACAGACACTCGGGAGAAGTGTATGGTGTTTCCTGAAACATCTAAAAAACAAAGCAACAGAGCCTAGGGCACTTCCACTTATGGTCCTATAGCTTAGGGAAATTAAAATCAAAAAGACACAGCCACCCCAAAGTTTGGAACGGCTCTGTTTACAAGAACCTCGTTTACAGTACAAGTTCAACATCGCAGAAAGTGAAAAATGGATAAAGAAGTTGTGGTATTTACTTACAAAGCAATATCACTCAGCAATGAAATCTATGTCATCAGGCCCTTAGCAGCACAATGAGTGGATTCAGGTATGATGATTCTAACTGAAATAAGTCACACAGAAAAAGAAACATCATAAGATATCAGTAATACACGGAATGTAAACTTGGCTACACAGGAACTGAATTACAGAACAGAACAGGGTCTCAAATTTAGAAAACCAACTTATGCTTGCTTAAGGGTAAAGGTGAGTTGGGGTGCTGCATAAAACCAGAGATTGAAATGAGCACAGATAAAGTTCCTTAAGCCAAATATGGAATAGACAAGAGCTACTCCTTGCTCAACGAAATGGACTCAACACCGCATATTAAACGCCTAAGAATGTACCTGACTAGTAAGTATCTTAAAACCTATGGATTGCTATGTCTCCGAAAGAGAATCAAGCATGTGTACAGGGGCATAAACGCAGCAGTGATAGGATTGGAGAGGTTCGGTGAGCAAATGAAGACCCTTTGAAGTCATATTGCATGGTACCCATTCCACGGGTTTCAACTCCCAGGTTTAAGGTATTCTTCCTTCAGCTAAAACATGCATGTGGAACCCAGAGTATGATCAACCATGTGATCGGGAGACGTGTTCAAATATGTCTCAGTTTTCCTCCCCTGGTACTCGGGTGCAACATTCCAGACGCTTTACTAACACTCTCCCCACTTGGAGAGTCAGCCCTTTAACCTCCTGTTTGGCCCAGTTTGCAATTTCTGCGGAAGATGAACAGGAATAGCGAGAACCAATGAGAGACTAGCTGGAGGTGTCTGGACGGGCAAATTTAACTCTCATTTCCCACCAGGAAGAGGAATTAACCAAAGGCTCAGCGTGCCGTGCCGGAACCAGATTAGGGCCTGAAGCCATCCTGCGGTGTTGCGGCCAGCTCACAAGAAAGCGAGTTGAAGAAAGGAGCTCAGGGGCACTGTAATTCACAAACCTGCAGAGTTATAAATGACAGCTATCGTCCAAAAATAGACTGAAGTAAGGCTGCCAAGAGGACTTGAAAGCGGGGCAGAATTGCAGGAAACCGATTTCAGGAGGTAGACTGGAATTGCATTGAAAGCATAGGAAAAGAGGCAGAACGTCCACAATGATGCACTTGGCCAAAAAGGGCGTATGCGTTTTTTCCTGAATATATTCAGGAAAAAACGCATACGCCCTTTTTGGCCAACCAAGCAAGCTTGCAAAGGAAATCTGCACTACAATGAAGTCTCACTTCCCCCCGGTCAAAAGGGCCATCTGAAAAAAGTGTAAAATCCAGAAAGGCAGGACAGGCCATGGAGAACTGGGAGCCTTGTTATGCTGATGGGCGGGATGTAAA
The DNA here is from genome assembly GCF_011762595.2 of Tursiops truncatus. Classification (NCBI taxonomy): domain Eukaryota; kingdom Metazoa; phylum Chordata; class Mammalia; order Artiodactyla; family Delphinidae; genus Tursiops; species Tursiops truncatus. The sequence continues at coordinate 6,468 of NW_022983290.1, read as the reverse complement.
TTGCCAACAGACACTCGGGAGAAGTGTATGGTGTTTCCTGAAACATCTAAAAAACAAAGCAACAGAGCCTAGGGCACTTCCACTTATGGTCCTATAGCTTAGGGAAATTAAAATCAAAAAGACACAGCCACCCCAAAGTTTGGAACGGCTCTGTTTACAAGAACCTCGTTTACAGTACAAGTTCAACATCGCAGAAAGTGAAAAATGGATAAAGAAGTTGTGGTATTTACTTACAAAGCAATATCACTCAGCAATGAAATCTATGTCATCAGGCCCTTAGCAGCACAATGAGTGGATTCAGGTATGATGATTCTAACTGAAATAAGTCACACAGAAAAAGAAACATCATAAGATATCAGTAATACACGGAATGTAAACTTGGCTACACAGGAACTGAATTACAGAACAGAACAGGGTCTCAAATTTAGAAAACCAACTTATGCTTGCTTAAGGGGAAAGGTGAGTTGGGGTGCTGCATAAAACCAGAGATTGAAATGAGCACAGATAAAGTTCCTTAAGCCAAATATGGAATAGACAAGAGCTACTCCTTGCTCAACGAAATGGACTCAACACCGCATATTAAACGCCTAAGAATGTACCTGACTAGTAAGTATCTTAAAACCTATGGATTGCTATGTCTCCGAAAGAGAATCAAGCATGTGTACAGGGGCATAAACGCAGCAGTGATAGGATTGGAGAGGTTCGGTGAGCAAATGAAGACCCTTTGAAGTCATATTGCATGGTACCCATTCCACGGGTTTCAACTACCCAGGTTTAAGGTATTCTTCCTTCAGCTAAAACATGCATGTGGAACCCAGAGTATGATCAACCATGTGATCGGGAGACGTGTTCAAATATGTCTCAGTTTTCCTCCCCTGGTACTCGGGTGCAACATTCCAGACGCTTTACTAACACTCTCCCCACTTGGATAGTCAGCCCTTTAACCTCCTGTTTGGCCCAGTTTGCAATTTCTGCGGAAGATGAACAGGAATAGCGAGAACCAATGAGAGACTAGCTGGAGGTGTCTGGACGGGCAAATTTAACTCTCATTTCCCACCAGGAAGAGGAATTAACCAAAGGCTCAGCGTGCCGTGCCGGAACCAGATTAGGGCCTGAAGCCATCCTGCGGTGTTGCGGCCAGCTCACAAGAAAGCGAGTTGAAGAAAGGAGCTCAGGGGCACTGTAATTCACAAACCTGCAGAGTTATAAATGACAGCTATCGTCCAAAAATAGACTGAAGTAAGGCTGCCAAGAGGACTTGAAAGCGGGGCAGAATTGCAGGAAACCGATTTCAGGAGGTAGACTGGAATTGCATTGAAAGCATAGGAAAAGAGGCAGAACGTCCACAATGATGCACTTGGCCAAAAAGGGCGTATGCGTTTTTTCCTGAATATATTCAGGAAAAAACGCATACGCCCTTTTTGGCCAACCAAGCAAGCTTGCAAAGGAAATCTGCACTACAATGAAGTCTCACTTCCCCCCGGTCAAAAGGGCCATCTGAAAAAAGTGTAAAATCCAGAAAGGCAGGACAGGCCATGGAGAACTGGGAGCCTTGTTATGCTGATGGGCGGGATGTAAATTGCCAACAGACACTCGGGAGAAGTGTATGGTGTTTCCTGAAACATCTAAAAAACAAAGCAACAGAGCCTAGGGCACTTCCACTTATGGTCCTATAGCTTAGGGAAATTAAAATCAAAAAGACACAGCCACCCCAAAGTTTGGGACGGCTCTGTTTACAAGAACCTCGTTTACAGTACAAGTTCAACATCGCAGAAAGTGAAAAATGGATAAAGAAGTTGTGGTATTTACTTACAAAGCAATATCACTCAGCAATGAAATCTATGTCATCAGGCCCTTAGCAGCACAATGAGTGGATTCAGGTATGATGATTCTAACTGAAATAAGTCACACAGAAAAAGAAACATCATAAGATATCAGTAATACACGGAATGTAAACTTGGCTACACAGGAACTGAATTACAGAACAGAACAGGGTCTCAAATTTAGAAAACCAACTTATGCTTGCTTAAGGGAAAGGTGAGTTGGGGTGCTGCATAAAACCAGAGATTGAAATGAGCACAGATAAAGTTCCTTAAGCCAAATATGGAATAGACAAGAGCTACTCCTTGCTCAACGAAATGGACTCAACACCGCATATTAAACGCCTAAGAATGTACCTGACTAGTAAGTATCTTAAAACCTATGGATTGCTATGTCTCCGAAAGAGAATCAAGCATGTGTACAGGGGCATAAACGCAGCAGTGATAGGATTGGAGAGGTTCGGTGAGCAAATGAAGACCCTTTGAAGTCATATTGCATGGTACCCATTCCACGGGTTTCAACTCTCCAGGTTTAAGGTATTCTTCCTTCAGCTAAAACATGCATGTGGAACCCAGAGTATGATCAACCATGTGATCGGGAGACGTGTTCAAATATGTCTCAGTTTTCCTCCCCTGGTACTCGGGTGCAACATTCCAGACGCTTTACTAACACTCTCCCCACTTGGAGAGTCAGCCCTTTAACCTCCTGTTTGGCCCAGTTTGCAATTTCTGCGGAAGATGAACAGGAATAGCGAGAACCAATGAGAGACTAGCTGGAGGTGTCTGGACGGGCAAATTTAACTCTCATTTCCCACCAGGAAGAGGAATTAACCAAAGGCTCAGCGTGCCGTGCCGGAACCAGATTAGGGCCTGAAGCCATCCTGCGGTGTTGCGGCCAGCTCACAAGAAAGCGAGTTGAAGAAAGGAGCTCAGGGGCACTGTAATTCACAAACCTGCAGAGTTATAAATGACAGCTATCGTCCAAAAATAGACTGAAGTAAGGCTGCCAAGAGGACTTGAAAGCGGGGCAGAATTGCAGGAAACCGATTTCAGGAGGTAGACTGGAATTGCATTGAAAGCATAGGAAAAGAGGCAGAACGTCCACAATGATGCACTTGGCCAAAAAGGGCGTATGCGTTTTTTCCTGAATATATTCAGGAAAAAACGCATACGCCCTTTTTGGCCAACCAAGCAAGCTTGCAAAGGAAATCTGCACTACAATGAAGTCTCACTTCCCCCCGGTCAAAAGGGCCATCTGAAAAAAGTGTAAAATCCAGAAAGGCAGGACAGGCCATGGAGAACTGGGAGCCTTGTTATGCTGATGGGCGGGATGTAAATTGCCAACAGACACTCGGGAGAAGTGTATGGTGTTTCCTGAAACATCTAAAAAACAAAGCAACAGAGCCTAGGGCACTTCCACTTATGGTCCTATAGCTTAGGGAAATTAAAATCAAAAAGACACAGCCACCCCAAAGTTTGGACGGCTCTGTTTACAAGAACCTCGTTTACAGTACAAGTTCAACATCGCAGAAAGTGAAAAATGGATAAAGAAGTTGTGGTATTTACTTACAAAGCAATATCACTCAGCAATGAAATCTATGTCATCAGGCCCTTAGCAGCACAATGAGTGGATTCAGGTATGATGATTCTAACTGAAATAAGTCACACAGAAAAAGAAACATCATAAGATATCAGTAATACACGGAATGTAAACTTGGCTACACAGGAACTGAATTACAGAACAGAACAGGGTCTCAAATTTAGAAAACCAACTTATGCTTGCTTAAGGGAAAGGTGAGTTGGGGTGCTGCATAAAACCAGAGATTGAAATGAGCACAGATAAAGTTCCTTAAGCCAAATATGGAATAGACAAGAGCTACTCCTTGCTCAACGAAATGGACTCAACACCGCATATTAAACGCCTAAGAATGTACCTGACTAGTAAGTATCTTAAAACCTATGGATTGCTATGTCTCCGAAAGAGAATCAAGCATGTGTACAGGGGCATAAACGCAGCAGTGATAGGATTGGAGAGGTTCGGTGAGCAAATGAAGACCCTTTGAAGTCATATTGCATGGTACCCATTCCACGGGTCTCAACTCTCCAGGTTTAAGGTATTCTTCCTTCAGCTAAAACATGCATGTGGAACCCAGAGTATGATCAACCATGTGATCGGGAGACGTGTTCAAATATGTCTCAGTTTTCCTCCCCTGGTACTCGGGTGCAACATTCCAGACGCTTTACTAACACTCTCCCCACTTGGAGAGTCAGCGCCTTTAACCTCCTGTTTGGCCCAGTTTGCAATTTCTGCGGAAGATGAACAGGAATAGCGAGAACCAATGAGAGGCTAGCTGGAGGTGTCTGGACGGGCAAATTTAACTCTCATTTCCCACCAGGAAGAGGAATAACCAAAGGCTCAGCGTGCCGTGCCGGAACCAGATTAGGGCCTGAAGCCATCCTGCGGTGTTGCGGCCAGCTCACAAGAAAGCGAGTTGAAGAAAGGAGCTCAGGGGCACTGTAATTCACAAACCTGCAGAGTTATAAATGACAGCTATCGTCCAAAAATAGACTGAAGTAAGGCTGCCAAGAGGACTTGAAAGCGGGGCAGAATTGCAGGAAACCGATTTCAGGAGGTAGACTGGAATTGCATTGAAAGCATAGGAAAAGAGGCAGAACGTCCACAATGATGCACTTGGCCAAAAAGGGCGTATGCGTTTTTTCCTGAATATATTCAGGAAAAAACGCATACGCCCTTTTTGGCCAACCAAGCAAGCTTGCAAAGGAAATCTGCACTACAATGAAGTCTCACTTCCCCCCGGTCAAAAGGGCCATCTGAAAAAAGTGTAAAATCCAGAAAGGCAGGACAGGCCATGGAGAACTGGGAGCCTTGTTATGCTGATGGGCGGGATGTAAATTGCCAACAGACACTCGGGAGAAGTGTATGGTGTTTCCTGAAACATCTAAAAAACAAAGCAACAGAGCCTAGGGCACTTCCACTTATGGTCCTATAGCTTAGGGAAATTAAAATCAAAAAGACACAGCCACCCCAAAGTTTGGAACGGCTCTGTTTACAAGAACCTCGTTTACAGTACAAGTTCAACATCGCAGAAAGTGAAAAATGGATAAAGAAGTTGTGGTATTTACTTACAAAGCAATATCACTCAGCAATGAAATCTATGTCATCAGGCCCTTAGCAGCACAATGAGTGGATTCAGGTATGATGATTCTAACTGAAATAAGTCACACAGAAAAAGAAACATCATAAGATATCAGTAATACACGGAATGTAAACTTGGCTACACAGGAACTGAATTACAGAACAGAACAGGGTCTCAAATTTAGAAAACCAACTTATGCTTGCTTAAGGGAAAGGTGAGTTGGGGTGCTGCATAAAACCAGAGATTGAAATGAGCACAGATAAAGTTCCTTAAGCCAAATATGGAATAGACAAGAGCTACTCCTTGCTCAACGAAATGGACTCAACACCGCATATTAAACGCCTAAGAATGTACCTGACTAGTAAGTATCTTAAAACCTATGGATTGCTATGTCTCCGAAAGAGAATCAAGCATGTGTACAGGGGCATAAACGCAGCAGTGATAGGATTGGAGAGGTTCGGTGAGCAAATGAAGACCCTTTGAAGTCATATTGCATGGTACCCATTCCACGGGTTTCAACTACCCAGGTTTAAGGTATTCTTCCTTCAGCTAAAACATGCATGTGGAACCCAGAGTATGATCAACCATGTGATCGGGAGACGTGTTCAAATATGTCTCAGTTTTCCTCCCCTGGTACTCGGGTGCAACATTCCAGACGCTTTACTAACACTCTCCCCACTTGGAGAGTCAGCGCCTTTAACCTCCTGTTTGGCCCAGTTTGCAATTTCTGCGGAAGATGAACAGGAATAGCGAGAACCAATGAGAGACTAGCTGGAGGTGTCTGGACGGGCAAATTTAACTCTCATTTCCCACCAGGAAGAGGAAATAACCAAAGGCTCAGCGTGCCGTGCCGGAACCAGATTAGGGCCTGAAGCCATCCTGCGGTGTTGCGGCCAGCTCACAAGAAAGCGAGTTGAAGAAAGGAGCTCAGGGGCACTGTAATTCACAAACCTGCAGAGTTATAAATGACAGCTATCGTCCAAAAATAGACTGAAGTAAGGCTGCCAAGAGGACTTGAAAGCGGGGCAGAATTGCAGGAAACCGATTTCAGGAGGTAGACTGGAATTGCATTGAAAGCATAGGAAAAGAGGCAGAACGTCCACAATGATGCACTTGGCCAAAAAGGGCGTATGCGTTTTTTCCTGAATATATTCAGGAAAAAACGCATACGCCCTTTTTGGCCAACCAAGCAAGCTTGCAAAGGAAATCTGCACTACAATGAAGTCTCACTTCCCCCCGGTCAAAAGGGCCATCTGAAAAAAGTGTAAAATCCAGAAAGGCAGGACAGGCCATGGAGAACTGGGAGCCTTGTTATGCTGATGGGCGGGATGTAAATTGCCAACAGACACTCGGGAGAAGTGTATGGTGTTTCCTGAAACATCTAAAAAACAAAGCAACAGAGCCTAGGGCACTTCCACTTATGGTCCTATAGCTTAGGGAAATTAAAATCAAAAAGACACAGCCACCCCAAAGTTTGGACGGCTCTGTTT